>NW_007166292.1:134884-137443 GCF_000164805.1 Carlito syrichta
AATTCCTGAACAAAACCTGAAACGCATGGGCCATAAGAGATAAGATAGACAAATGGGACCTCATTAAACTGACAAACTTCTGCAAAGCCAAAGAAACCATCAAGGGAGCAGGGAGATAGCCCACAGACTGGTAAAAAGTATTTGCCAATTCCATGTCTGACAAAGGCCTAACATCTTGGATCTACAAAGAACTAAAACATGTTGAAAAGAAAAAAACCAAACAACCCCATTACAAAGCAGGCAAAAGATATGAACAGACACTTCACAAAAGAAGACTACGAGCGGCCAACAGACACATGAAGAAATGTTCAACCTCATTAATCATCAAGGAGATGCAAATTAAAACTACACTGAGATGCCACCTAACTCCAGTCAGAATGGCCATTATCAATAACTCAAAAAACAACATGTTGGAGAGGATGTGGAACACTTCTACACTGTTGGTGGAAGTATAAACTAGTGCAACCTCTGTGGAAAGCAGTGTGGTGATTCCAAAGCTCTAAATATCGACCTCCCATATGACCCCACAATCCCCCTACTGAGAATATACCCTGAAGAACTCAAATCACTCTATCAAAAAGATACCTGCACACGTATGTTTATCGCAGCATTGTTCACAATAGCAAGAATCTGGAACCAACCATGCTGTCCATCAAGTGAGGACTGGATTAAAAAAAATGCTACATATACATGATGGAATACTACACAGCCATAAAAAAGAACAAAATCATGAACTTCGCAGCAACCTGGATGGAACTAGAGTTTATAATACTGAGTGATCTCTCACAGCAACAAAGATCTGAGTATCACATGTTCTCACTCATAAGTGGACCTTGAACATCTATATAATACTATAAGAAAAGGATTGACAGTGGTGGGAAACTATGGGGGGGCAGGGAGGGGAAGGGAGGTGGGATTAACGGTAGTCAATATCTGTCTGGGAACACCCCTTATCAACAAGGAAGCCTGAACGATGCATATTTGTATACCTAACCCTTAACTGTACCCCATAATTTTAAAATAAAAAATACATTTTAAAAAAAAGAAAGAAATCACTTATCATACTCAGTGATCTATCACAGAAACAAAGAACAGAGTGCGACACGTTCTCACTCATAAGCAGACCATGAACATTTATTGTAATACTATAAGGGATTGACAGTAGTGGGATACTGCTGGGGTAGTTTGAGGGGGTACACAACATCAATAAGGGTACCTGATCCCAAACCAGGCAAAATGGGGACCAAAGGTAGGTCCACACTTTACTTGCACAATGACCACTTGTATACCTAGTCCTGAATTGTACCCCACATCATTAAAATGAAAAAAAGAAAACGTTTATCTATCTCTCCCTCCCATTCCAGCCCCACCTGCCACCCAGTGACTGGGAAGGGAGAAGTTTTTGCTATATTTTTAGTATCAGTGACATTAAAAAATATATATGATTGTTTTATATCAATCACTGCAGGGAAGTCAGGTTTTATCAGCAGTAATATTCCAGTAGAAAAAAAAATTAGGGACTGGAAAAAAAGTTATTCTAAATGACCTACCTGGAAAAGTCCATAACTGGGTACCCTGAAGTACACTGAAGACCTGGTCGGTAGCTGCCTTAAAAATAAGGCCACTTACCTCAGCATATTGTGATACTGAACTGGCTTCAACTGCATAAACTCTCCTAGCTCCAGCCTGAACAGCAAAAAATGACAGGATTCCTGATCCACAACCAACATCTAGAACAACCTAGAAGGAAAGAAGACAAAAAAGGGGTGAAAACACAGGTGCTTGCCAGCTTTTGTCATTGAGGTCAGACTTAAAGCACTCACTTTGGTATTTCTAGTGGTCTTACCTTGGTAAAGTCATGAGATCTCTCAGACTTTTCTCACACATTAAATGGGATTAATAATAACTACACTTGAAGTTGGCTGTAGGGATTAAATAATATGAAATGTATGCAGGGCACTTGGCACATAATTGGTGTTCCTCCAATCATTGCTATTATCATTACAGTTTCTTTGTAACATGAATTGCTTTTAGGATGGTTAGGGCCAAGAAAAGTAAAGTGTCACAAATGGGCTTGCTCCACCAATTCTATCAGCATGAAAAAATGAGAACTGTCAAATAATTTTTGGAATGATGCATGTGTACACATGTTTAGAAATAACTGAAGATAAAGTCTTGAAAATCCAAAAGTGAGGCCTGTGCTTTTCTACCAGGCCACTTCCGTAAAGTTGAGGAGGTATCTGGAGGGTAGGAGCCTATGAAGGTCATGAAGGGATGAAATTTTTTTTCTACACTCTGGGTTCAGACCTGGATCTCAAGTCAAGGAAACTGCCATTCTCTGGCATGAAGGGGCTAACACTCAAACCTACATGCTGGGGAGGCAATGGCTGGTTGGCATGTATTGGGGCCCTCTCCCCATTTACTCTTGAGCTGAGCCAGAACCTCAGTCTGATCATTGAAATTTAACGTTGCTCTATTTTTTTTTGAATTGGAGTCTCACTCTGTCGTCCAGACTGGAGTACAGTGGCCGCTCCCGGCCACCGCAGCCTCGACCTGCTG
>NW_007166292.1:137463-178054 GCF_000164805.1 Carlito syrichta
ATGCCCGGTTGATTTTTTGATTTATTGTAGAGATGAGGTATCGCCTGCCCAGTCGGGTCTCGACCCCACGGGCTCAGGCAATCCACTCACCTCAGCCTCCCAAAGGCACGAGATTACAGGCTGAGCCACCGAGCCCGGCCGTTGCTCTATTTTTTTCTTTCTTCTTTTGAGTTAGTTTTCACTCTGTTGCCCAGGCTGGAGGGCAGTGGTATAAACACAGCTCACCGCAGCCTTGACATCCTGGACTCAGGTGATCTTTCCATCTCGGTCTCCTGAGTAGTTGGCACTACAGGCACACACCACCACGCCCAGCTAATTTAAAAAAAATTTTTTTGTGGAGATGAGGTCTCACTATGTTGCCCAGGCTGGTCTCAAATTCCTGGGCTCAAGCAATCCTCCCACTTTGGCCTCCCAAAGTGCTAGGATTACAGGCACAGGCACTGCTCACAGCTCAAGTTGTTGTATTTTTGTCTTGCTGGTGACATTTATTCTCAGCATCTTTTGGCACTAGCTTTGAACAAGAAATTGTACTTGGCATTAAATCTTCAAAATAATCAGTGAGTAGAGAGAATTACGATGCCCACTTCATAGGTGGAAAAACTGAAAATCAGAGACATTGAACAACCAGCCCAAGTTTCCCTGGCAATAAAGTAGGGAAGCTAAGAGTTGAACCTGAACATTTATGCCTTTCATGTTCATATTTCACATTATCATACAGTGCTTGTTTATTTATATTCATTCTCTATAAAACTGACATTTCAACACAGAAATACCAATAGGCAATTGACAAGGAAACAAAGTAGTATGTTTTGCTGGAAAATTTAGAAAATTAAAAAAAAAATTATGACGGGAAAAATTTTCTAAGTAATAGGTACTATCAAGAGGGAGAGGGTGTGTGTGTGTGTGTGTGTGTGTGTGTGTGTTAACTGCAATATCATACTGTGCTGATACAGATACTGTGCCACTTTTCTAAGAGAACATGCTGTTAGTAATGGGTTCACAGTGCTCACTTATATTAATCTAGAGCTGTGGCTGAATTCCATATGGATTCCTAGGGTTTGGGTAATTAGGAGCATTACCAATTTAAAATGTCATCCAGACTCCAAAATTGGCTGTCAGGCTGTCTATACTTTTAGAAATACCAGCATTCTCTCTTCATCATTCTCCCCAGGAGATACATCATCTTCACGTGGCCATGGTCTGTTGCAAGAACACTCATGACTGCCATTTAGGAAGTGGAGGCTGTTAAGTTGAATAATGCAATATGCAGCCCAAAGAAAGATGCACCACATTCAGAAGAACCTTTCTAGAACCTTCTTCAATTAAAACTACAGCACCTTAGATTCCGAGTATAGCCCAAAATTTGGATGTAAAGTTAACAGGCAATGGAAATCGCACCTGGATGCTCTGGGAACAGGTGCCCTACAAATATGTAAATAGAGCTCTTTGTCTAATCTATCAGAGTGGCACAAACCACATCTTAGAACAGTGCTTTTCAGTTTTTGATATCCTGCAGATTATACAAACAAACAAATTAGGAGAGAGAAGGGGGAAGGAAATGAGAAGAGAAAAACAGACAGAGATGGGAGGAGTCTTACAATCTTTGATATGCTCTTAGAAAATTGGTCCAGTTGGTAAAAAGATACTTTAATAGTCCTGGGTCATAATATCTAGTCAAATACTGAAAAATTAGAGGCAATTTTCTAAATATGCAAGCCAAAATAATCTTAATAATTTGGCTATTTCAAATTAAAGAATAGGCCTTGAAAAAAATATGATCTTTTGTTAACACTGTCCAGATAATTAATCTGCTTCCCACCTATATGTATATTAAAAAATCTCGACAAGTGAATTTTCAGTTATGTAACTGGTGAGAGAGGATGAGAAGTGTGAGGAACATTTTGCCTTGTTTACATAAGCCAAGCAGCTTTGGAAACAAAGCTATGGAGGGCCAAGGATAAATTCTATGGTGAAAGCAAATATTTAGACACTAATGGAAATATACTACCTCAGCCCTTTCCAGCTAGGGTTTCCAAGGCTGTGAAAGAAGAGAGGACATTGACAAAGATAATTCCATTACACTTTCTTACATAGCGCCTTAGGAAGCCTTGGAGCTCTCTCTAATTGTATTTCTTTGTCCTTTCGGAAGATAATATTGACTATTTTTTATTCTAGCATTGGTAGATAATCACAGAACCGGGCATATTTGAGGAACTTGGCAGACATTAAGTTATACTTTCATGCACTAGGAAAAAGTATCTCTCCTCAGGCAGAGGCAAAAGAGAATAATAGTGTTCTTGTATCTGTAGAACAGTTTACAGCTTCCAAAGGATGTTCCCCTGATATTATTTTATCTTCATGCCTCCCTGGAATAGAGAGTAGATAGTTTTGTGCTCATTATATTGATAAGGAAACTGAGACTTGGAAACATTCAGTAGTCCAGCCCAAGGTAACATGGCTGGTAAGTGGCAGAGCTGAAATGAGAATACAGTACTGAGCTCTTCACATCATGACTGCCTTCTTTTTGTGTAGCAAAAGAAGAGAGAAAAGGGTGAACTATGAAGAGATGCAAATCTGATCATATCACATCTCTGACAATTCCATGAAGCTGGAGGAGGAGGAGGTCTCTTTGTTCTGTTGTCCTGAGTTCTGAGCAATCCAGCAATGACTGACCTTTCTGATCTCTTCTTCTATATCCTTCACCCTTCTTCCCCACACACTCTCAGCTAGGAATGATGTTACTTTACTTTATTCTGTGCTCCCTTGTGTGGAATTCCCTGTGGCAACAGAAGCCATCACTCTACCAGATGTTTATGCTCTCTCAGAGTACAGCTACTTGGAGGTAATGGCTTAGGCCAGACTACATCTCCTCACCCCTTGCATTTTCATGCACCATGATTACTTCTGGCCAATGGGATATGAGGAAAAGTGATGAGTGTCACTTCTGGGCCCAGGTGGTTAAAGACTCAGCATACCTTCTCTACTTTCTTTGCTCCTTATGCAGTGATACTGAAGATCACCTGTTGAAGATGAAAAGAGCCTGAATCTCTGGGTTGTCACTTTGGGAAGAGTTGCTCAGAATACACTAGATGTGGCATGAACAAGAAATAAATTTTATTATGCCAAACCACTGAGATTTTGGGTTTATTTGTTTCAGTAGTTGGCATACAGCGATCAATACATTTCCCTTGGGTAACATTCCTTCCTTTCATTTTTCTACCTGAAAAGCTTGTCCTATAAGACCTAGGTCAAATCTCACATCTCAGGGAGTCTACAGTCCCTGACTTCTCCAGTAAGTCTAAGTTGTGCTTTCTGGTATCTTGTGTGTAGTTCTCTAATGCACTTATCACAGGATATGGCAAATATTTCTTTACACGGTTGTCTTTTCTGCTTAGCCTGTGAGCTTCCCAAAGACAGAAATCACATCATTTATCTCTAAGCACCTATTTATCATTCAGAACCATGGGGAACACCAAAATCACTAATAATTATGTGTTGCCTTAATGATTAAATAGGATAATCCAAAATGGCAGTCTCCTAATTCCAGCATCACTTTGAAATATCTCTTGAAAAGGCCTATGACTTTTGTCCACCATTTTGACTCTGGGAGTACTCTTGCATCACAAACCAATACCCAAAGAGAATGAGCTCAGGGTACCCTTGCTTTATTCAAGATTTGTAGCTTGAACTGTTTCATTCAACTTTCCTGGTCTTCTGCATTCTAACCTGTTTCTTATTCTTGGCCTACAAATCACCTCATGGATCTGATACTTGACACTGTTTCCCTTCATGATCTCCAGCCTTCTTCCTTGACTATGCTCTGAACATGACACTCTTCTATTTGAGGTAGCCTTATGTCAAATCTTTCTGGCTGGACACAGTCCTCCTCAGAAGATTTCACACTTGTTTCTGCCACAGGGCCTTAGTATATACCACTCCCTTTGCCTGGGGTGCTCCCCACTGCATACTCTATGTTATTAGTTTGTGATATTTTCTTTTAACCTACTCAATGATTCTTTTGCTGGATATCTTCTGTTTGCTCCTTTGGATCTATCCTGCACTCTTCTCCTTACTGCTCTTTGTCAGAAACCTGACCTATATGGACTCCCTTGTCATTAGATTCCAGCTGGGATCAGTTAAGAGAAATGACAACAGGATGTCAGAGGGAATGAGGACAGTAAAGTCAGATTATTTATTCTCCTGTCTTCCCCAATCCTGGGTCTCCACAGATTGGATGTATCTCCTTTACCCAAAGTCAAGCTTTTGCTGGGTCTCCATCTCTTATAGTTCTGACTATTCTCTCAGGTTTCTAGTAACCAACTCTACCAGGTAACGGGTCTATACTCTTGCCGGTGCCACAGTTCTTCACTATCACTTGTTGGTTTTCTTAACTCTGTACACATTTTTGTAGTAGTCATGCTATTTAACTCTCCTAAAACACTCTGTCATGTGTGTATCTTTCTCCTGCAGGGACCCTGGCTGCTACACCAACTCATCTTTGGATCACAAACATCTCCATCAGGGAAGACTTCCTGGTCCCCACTCTCCTCCCAGGCTAAGTCTTTCTGTTGTGTGCTTTCTTACCACATCCTCACGCTCTTCTTAACACTCATCAGAGGTATAATTTTTCATGCAATGAATGACTATTTGATTAACGTCTGCTCTCTACCCCAGATAGTAATCTTCATTAAAGGACAGACCCCATCTGTTTCTCACTCACTGTTAAGTCCCTGACACATAGCATAGGAACTGGTACACAGCGGACACACTCACTGAATCTTTGTTGAACAAACTGAATGAATAAAGATGTCTTTCATCACCACAAATAAGGGACAGAGTGATGATTCAGAAAATGTGGTGCAAATCTGTTACCTCCCTGAGAAGTCACTTTATACCAGCATAACCAGTCCTCTCCAATCTAGTAAACTGAAGAATCCTTCAAGGCATGACTTTCTTTTGACATTGCCATATTATCATTACATTACAATGAATGTTAGCTCCTGTGCACAGTCTTCTTCTAGAGAGGGAATTCATCCTCAGTTGCCTGTTGGATACGCAGGTAGTAACTGTAGACATGGCTATTTTCTGGCCTTTATAGAGCATCACCAGAAAATGGTATGAAATCTCCAACAAAACTAACTGGGAAGAATCAACAATTGGTCCATGCAATAGTGGCTAAATGGCCTGGGAATTTATTAGTAAATAAAGTTTTAAACATATTATAAAGTTAGGTCATCATTTTGCTTGTATAGATAATTTTAATTACATGCCCTTGTGGTGTCCTGGGACAAGAAAGTCTACAAAATGTTTGAACAGGGCTGATATAGCTCCAAGTGGGTTCAAAGCTATTTACTTGGATTTACTGGATTAAAATCAACAAGGAATATTCAGTTCCTTAAGAATGTGTGAAAAAAACTACCCTTGAATAAAAGAGTAAAAATAAAGTAAATACAGATGT
Source organism: Carlito syrichta (assembly GCF_000164805.1). Taxonomy (NCBI): domain Eukaryota; kingdom Metazoa; phylum Chordata; class Mammalia; order Primates; family Tarsiidae; genus Carlito; species Carlito syrichta. The sequence goes on from NW_007166292.1 coordinate 142,922, forward strand.
TTCTTGCTGTCTGTGGGGGCCTGGTTCCAGGATTCCCAAAGTATACCAAAATCCTCAGGTGTTCAAATCCCTGAAATAAAATGGTGTAGTATTTGTCTATAATCTACACACATCATCCTGTAGACTTTATATCATCTCTAGATTACTTAAAATACCTAACACAATGTAGATACTATGTAAAAAATTGTTATAATGTAGTGCTTAAGGAAAAATGACATTAAAAAGTCTGTACATGTTCACTACAGACACAACTGTCCTTTTTTATTTTTCCCAGAATATTTTTGCCCTGTGGTTGATTGTATCTATGGATGCAGAACACATGGACACGAAGGGTTGACTCTATCTACTATTTGTTGTGTATTTTTATTATATGGTATGTCTGTCTAGTACTTTGTAGGCAATACCTTATTTTATTTTTTGTGGTTTCCTTCTCAGTTTATTTATTTGTTTATTTACTTGTGGTGACAATTCTATAATATAGGTACTATTATTTTATCCATTTTATAGACAGGAAGGCTGAGAATCAGAGATGGGATTTTAACAATTACCTAATTCGAACCCTATGCTCTTAGCCACTCTCTTTGCCTTCAATTTTAAGTTACTCTTTGTACTATTCAGACTACAGTAATATTGGTCACACTTAGCTTCCTTTTTTTTTCCTCCAGCCTTTTATAATTGTCCTCAAATAATGAAGTCCTGTTAATCCCACAATCAATTCCTCAAGTAATATCAGTTATTATTTATTAACTTTCTATTTGCTAGAGCATATCAATGACTGCTCTAAATTACAACAGCTTGCCTGCTATTGTTGTATGCCTTATATCAAGGGTGCCAAAAATATGTATACACATTTTAAGTGATGTGATCTATGTGTTACTTTTTGAAGTCGAATTACGGTAGCAATGTGTAGTTTGACATTTGTTCAACCATGCTTCCACCATTTTCTTTGGCTGTCCTGCCTGTTGCACGGTGATGCTAGAGTTCATTTGTTTAACACTATCTTTTGAGCAAATGTCATACTTTAAATTTGTATACATTTTTTTGGCACCCCTGTATTTTTAAGTTCTGTGTCCTTCCTGCCTGTGCACTTCCATAGCCATCATTCCTTCCTGCCCTCATTGTATCCCATCTATAGTCACCTCCACTAGATGGTCCACAATGGTATGTGGCCCATGCTCTTGCACAGTGCCATGTGCTTTAACATCACTGTTGGCTTTCATAGCCTGTCTACCTTGACATGTTGCATCTGGTATCCAAATCTTCCAATAGCTACACTATGGACTGATAAGTTCACTGAGCCACTTATGGGCAGTAACAGAAAGAGAAAACTGTACAGACTTTTTCAGCCCATCACGTCTCTTACTGTGGCTTTTATCAGAGAGGAAAACTTCCATAGCATCTCAAGGGCTACCGAAGACATCCTCTTACGGCCTTTGCAGTTTGGAATTAAATCTGGTTCAAATAATTAGCATTTTCACTGTGGCAGAAGAATTCTGTAGTGATAGCTCCTCATAAGACAGAATTCTACATCTGCCATGCAGCAAAGCTTGTTTTCACCCAGAGAGTTGTCTGTGTTTAAATAATGCAGAATTCAGAATTAGTGCTTGTGAGCCACCTGTGTTGCAGTCTGTCTGGTTTTCTGGCTGAAGACAGATCAACTCATCAGCAATCTTTTAACTACCCTTTTACTAGTTCTACAACTATTTTCCTCTCTGATGAGGGAATATACAAAGTAGGTAGATCACTCTTAGCTAATTTCCCCATAATTAACCCCACTTTAGGTGCTCCCAACAGACTTGGACACAATCACTCAGCTGTAGACCCTTCAGCATTCTTTAATTCATTGTATGTTTATTATCCTTTTATCCATTGTGCCAAGTACTGCCAAGTGCTGGGAATGAAAGATGAAATAGAACATGACTGTCTGGTACGGGGGAGAGGCATGTAAGAAGAACATGTAAGAAAGGTGTACAATTATTGTTTCGGTGGCAATAATAGAATTATATAAAGACACAGTGTGAATATGAAGAAGGAATAGTCTGCTTTACTACTGGGTCTGGAAAGACTTCATTGCAATGACCTGGGTAGTGAAAATTAAAAAGCGAATCAGTGTTGTGCAATTTGAAAGACAGGAGAGGAAGAATCTTTAGGATGTATGAACAAAGTCACCTAAGAATGATAAAGCCAGTCACATTTGAAAGACAGTAAATGCATCAGGAGCATGATATGAGTACTGGGGGTAGAAATGGGGGCATGATTAAGGCATGAACATAGCAAGAGCAAAAGCTAGAGAAACTGGCAGATGCTTGATCATAGACAGTCTTGTGTACATGACTTGGCTTGATTCTTAAGCAAAGAAGATCATCAAAAAGTTTCAGTTCTCTGTTTCTGTAATAGATCACTAAGCATGATGACTTCTAACTCCATCCAATTTGCTGCAAAGTCCATGATTTTGTTCTTCTTTATGACTATGTAATACTTCGTTGGGTATACATACCACATTTTCTTTATCCAGTCCACTTTCTATGGGCAGTAAGGTCGGTTCCATGTTTTTGTGATTGTGAATATTGTGGCAATAAACATGCATGTGCAGGTGTCTTTTTGGTAGAATGACTTATTTTCCTCTGGATATATTCCCAGGGGATGGATTGCTGGATCATATAGAAGGTAAATTTTTAGTTCTTTTAGGAATTGTCACACTGGTTTCCATGGAGAGTGAACTAGTTTGTACTCCCACCAACATGTAGAAGCATTTTTTTTTTCTCTGCACCCTTACCAGCATCTGTTGGTTTTTGATTTATTAGAATGATGGCTATCCTTACTGGAGTCAGATGGTATCTCATTGTAGTTTTCATTTGTATTTCTCTGATGATTAGTGAGGCTGAACATTTTTTTTTCATGTATCTGTTGGCTGCTTGTATGTATTATTTTAAAAAGTATCTATTCATGTGCTTTGCCCGTTTTTTAATAGGGTTGGTTTTCTTTCCCTTTTGTGTTCTCACTCATAAGTGGGACCTGAACATTAATCACATTAGCACAAGGGAGGGATCAGCAGTCACATGGACCTGCCTGGAAAGCAGTTGCTGGGTGGTGGGGATGGGGGAGACACATAACAACACAAAGAGTTCTATACCAGGGGAAGTAAGGGCCAGTTGGAGGTCCAAACTTCACCCACATGCAACCTTCTTGGGTAGCTAATCCTTACTTGTACCCCACATCTCTATAATAAAATAAAATTTAACTTAAAAAAGAACAAAAATAAACCAGGGGGAAAATGTTTCAAATAGAACAATTATTTCATAGTTGCATTTTAGTGACATTATACTAGTGGCATGGATTGGAGGGCCACAGATGAGAGGTAGCATAACCTAGTAGCTCCTAACCAGCATCAGTCCCCTCTCCCTCCTTCTAATCTAAACTTCAGTTTTATTGGGTATGTACCCTCCTCCATGTGGTTCGCTATCTCAACTCAAAGAGGGGATCCTGATTAGTGTAGGGCAATCATAAATAGTTCTAGTCTTCTTGCCATTCATGGGTGCAGGCTTGAGTTTGTGATATAACTTTGTTAATGAGACCAAGGGAAAGATTTCCTCCCTTCTAAAGAGAGACACAGAAAAGATGTCTCCTATTTCCTGGATGTGATTAAATTTGTATGGGATGCTCAGAATAATCATATTCAAACACCATGGAGTCACATTCCCTATAATCGTTTTACCCAATTTGAGTAGAGATTTTCTCCTACTTGAAGTCAAAGATATCTTAATGGTACAAGCAGGAAAGGTAGTCAGAAAAGTTTTGCAATATTCCAGGAAAGATACAATGAGAATGAGAACTAGCCATTAGTTGTGGAACAGAGAGAAGTATGAAGGTTGCAGAAATGCTGAACTAATAGAATCTAAAGGATTTGAGGACTAGAAAGGAGAAGAAAAAGTGTAGATTGACTTCTAGGTTCCTGGTTTAATTATAATGCATTCAACTTTTGCATTATGCCAGAATGAAACTCTTGCCTCACTGTCTGGACAAAGGGATTGTAGAAATTGTTTGTACTTATCTTTGAAACCTGGAGCTAGGTTTCATTGTTGATATTGCTGCGGCTGCTGTTACAGCTACTACTACCTGAGGAACCTCTTGTAATGTATTCTCCAAATTCCTCACACTGTTTACCAGCACAACAAGATAGTGCACAACTCATTCATGCCAACTACTTTCTACAAAAGACTTTTCTTGTTTCTGTTGAGGTGGGAGCAAGTACTACAGCACACACTTGACCCTCATGCATGTGCACTCTTGAAATGTAAGGGAGTTAATACCTAGTGGTGGCCTACTTTGACCAAAGGGAGATGGCAACCAATGGATAAATTATTCTCCTTTTCTTCCCCTCAAGAAACTATTTGAGGATGGAATTGGCTTCATGTGGTCCCTTCAAAGATGTCGTTACGACATCAAGAAATAATTTTTTTCAAAAAGTCATGGCCAGCTTGGTAACATACTCCCTTCTACTTGCCCTCCCTCCTTCTCTGCCTTCTTTCTCCTACTTCTACTGTCCTGAGATTACACTCCCTGATAAAGTGCTGATTCAGAAGCCTTTGCCTCATACTCTGCAATTTAGGGAATCTGGGCTAAGACATTGATGGTAGTTACAGGAAAATCAATATGTTTATTGACCTTTTCATGTGATTTTGTCTTTTTTAGGTTTCTGGAACTTCTCAATGGTAAACTTAAGCCACCACTCTAAAGCTGAAGTGGGTATGCCAATACTACATACTTAGAAAATTAAGTGGAAAAAGGGATTTAAGTAAAAGCTTCAAATTCATCAGAGCTCCATTTCTGGTTCAGTGCCAGAAAAAAACAGGTTCTAGTCTATTCAGTCCTCAGTATCTGTGCGTTCTGCTTCCAAGAATTCAACCAACAAATTGAAAACTTAAAAACAATAACAATAAAAGTAGCAATGCAACAATAAAGATAATACAAATTAAAACTACAGTATAACAACTATTTATATAGCATTTACATTGTACTAGGTATTATAAGCAATCTAAAGATGATTTAAAGTCTACAGAAGGATGTTTGTAGATTACATGCAAATACTATGCCATTTTATACAAGGGACTTGAGCATCCACAGATTTTGGTATTTTGGGAGTGTGTGTCCTGGAACCAATCACCCACAGGTACCAAGGGATGACTGTACAAAACTTTGAGAAGTTTATTAGTTGATTGTTTTGTCCAATTAACTGCTTTTTACTTACCTTATTCTTGTTATTTGCTCACATTCATATCCTGGAAAGCAGATATTAAAACAAAGGCATCTACTTTAGAAATTACTGTGTCATACAGAGTCTTCCATATAAGTCAAGTCAGTAGTTACTCTGAATTGGTCTTTCATGGCATTGTTTTAAAGGAAGAGTGAAAGTTTTGAAAATTCAACCCTAAGAACTTTCTAAAATGCTTTGCATTCAGTGGGTAGGTACCACCAGGTAGGAGTTAAACTTAATAAAACTCTTTATATGAAATATTGATCCCTCGTTCCTCTCTTTCTTAACCCCCTCCCATGCATAGTGGGTACACTGAGACTATTATCTTTTCAACCTGTTCTGACTTGAGTGAATTTGCAAAAGCGCTATCTGATGTCACAGTCATTAATGACATTTACCATATATTTTTGGTTCTCCTTATAGGCACAAAGTACAATTGCATTCCTCTGCTTTTTTGAAATTATGACTTGCTTTGGCCCATGTAATGTGATAAGAAGTAACACAGGCCACTGGCAGGTGGAAGATTTAAGAACTACATGTATGATTTGCTCTCCATCCCTTTGCAGCAGGAGCTAGTAATGTTTTGCATGGAGGCTGTTCCAACAGCCTGGGTACTGGAGAGGAAATTATACAAAGCAGAGCCCCTAGCTTACCCATAATGGACAATGTGAGCAAGAAATAATGCTCTGTTGGTTTCAACCACTGAGATTTAGGAGTTGATTGTTATGGCAGTATAACCCAGTCTGTCCTGACACATGAACCTGGGTAAGCAAAATCTTTGAGGGGTCTATGATTCCTGATTTTGATTCCCCAATTATGTGTGCTTCATCTCAGAGTTGTGCTAAGACTTTCTAATCAGAAGCTCATTAAATTTTTGCAGCCACCACTTGGTTAAGTGTTCTTATCCCAATTTAAAATTAAACTCGAAAAGATCAAGGTCATGTGTCACTATCTTGAAAGGAGCAGAGATTGGCTTTGAGCACAGATATCTTGGCTAGAAATCCACCTATTGCATTGTACCATAAAGCCCTCAGCTTCTTTTTCCCCAATTACCCTAAAAAGCAGTCTGTGACCAATGCTTATTCAGTCTTCTTGGCTCTTGTGGAGAGCTACACTTTGCTTTCATATCAAATGAAACCATTTTCTTTTGCTGACTCTGGTAACTATCTCCAGTAACCTTTTAGGAATGGATTCTATCTAAGCATAGGACCCTGGTACAGATATATCTCTCCTTCACTCACAGGTAGAAGATCTGTGTAGAGGGTCCCATTTGGGATTAAAAAACTTAGACCCACTTTTTTTGCTTCTTTCTCTTCATCTCTATTACAGAGAATAATCCCAGGAATGAATTATATTTTGACACATAACTTAACTTGAATCAGGCCTCTATATTGGATTAAATAGTGTCACCCACCAAGAAATATAAAATTCATGTCTATCCAAAACCTGTGAATGTGACCTTGTTTGGAAATAGGGTCTTCACAGAGGTAATCAAATTAACATAGATCATAGGATTAGGGCAAGCCCTAAATACAATATGGCTGGTGTCATTATGAGAAGAGATACATTTACACAGAAACACTGACGCATACTGGGAGAATGCCATGTAACAACAGAGGCAGCAATTGGACTGATGCATCTATAGACCAAGGAACACCAAGGACTGCTAGCAACCACCAGAAGCTAGATAGAGGCAAGGAAGTATCCTACCCTACAGGCTTCAGAGGGAACATGAAACTGCAGACATCTTGGTTTTGGACTACTAGCCTCCAGAACAATGAGAGAACAAACTTTGGTTGTACTAAGCTACCCACTCTGTGGTAATTTGTTATGGCAGTCCTAGAAAACTTCAACAGTCTTCAAAGCCTAAGTCATAGAACAAGACCATATACACACACACACACACACACACACACACACACACACACACACACGTGAGCACACTGTTTTTACTCACATACTGCCCCCCTCCACATTCCACAAATTACATAGATAAATAAAATATCAGTTTATAAGCCTAGAACATATAAAGACTGGCTTTCTATCACTACCAAAATCATCCTGTAGTATAGGCTTTGAATATTACCGCTCTGTCACTTAGTAATTGTGTACCCTAAAGCAAGTTAATTCTATTTTTGTAGCTCTGATCCCTTTATCTATACTATTTGCCTTACAACATGTATTGCACTTGTTTGATGTACAGTATAGTGGACTTTTGCCATGCTTTGATGCCTCTCAGCATCTAAACCTCTGTTCTATGTTTGGAGAGTGCCCTACGTCCTAAGGCACCATCAGTCTCCTGCTAGGGAAGTAAAGGCGCCAGAGAAAGTACAATGACCAAGGCTCTGCCAATAAGACACACTTTGTAGAGGAAGCTCAAAGTGGGACAGCAAGAAATCCACTCTGGTGAGGTCATGGCTAATCTCACATTTCAGAGCATCAGAGGGGAAGTTGCAAGGACAACACTCAAGATTAGTATTGGGTGAAGGCTGTGCACATTGCAGTATCTATGCCTGGTTGCACTGCTAACTTCTTGAGATCAGTTCTGCAGTATGAGTCTTAAAATTATTCTGGTTGTGTAGCTTCGAAGCCCAGTTCTCTTATGTTCCTGCACCCTTTAAGGAAACTCTTTTTTCTTTTTTCTTCTTTTCTTTAATTAGCAGAGTTGGTTTCTGATGTTGGCAGCTAAGAACTCTGAGTAACACACAGGGATTAAATGAGATAGGACATGCAAAGCACCTAGCAGGAATCACAAGTCATTTCCTTCTCTTCAGACTTCCCTTCATAGCTCTGAACAAGTATTCTGCTGTCACAGGGTTAACAAGGATGCTCAGGGTGAGAAGTAGAGGGTTAGAAGAAATGGAAAGAAGCAAGAGCTTACAGACAGGACTATGTGGCAGGCCTAGGCTATAGCCTTTATTCCGGTCAACGATGAAGGTCAGGCCTCATTAGTGTGCCAGGTTAATCCGCAGTGTGCAGTGTTTTAAAGTGAGAGGAGAATTTCAGAACAGGATTAGCAATGGACTCAAGGGCCTTTGACCAAACTGATGATAAGCCTAAACCAAAGAAAACCCACATCAGAAGAACCAAAGCTCAGACTCTGCAAATCTGAATATCAGCCGACAGTCTGAACAGGTTGCTTTGCATGTTTGTTGTTATTTATGTTTTCTTTTAAGCCTTGAAATCCCTAAATCCCTTCTGCCTAAGCCAAATTCACATTTGGATGCACTAAGCAGCTGTTGCAACTGGGGATTCTCCCTTTGTGAAAACACTGATTTAAAAAAATAATAAGCTCCCGGCTCCTGCATTCTCTCACAAGTTTCTAGCAACTGGTGCCCTGACAAATGAAGTGTCAAAACATTTCCAAATTAAAACCCCACAGCTCACATAGCCCACACCCTCAGCAGGATGGACTTTTCCTGCGTGTACCCAGTGCACACTTGAAGAAACTAAAAATAGCCAGATGGCAATTAACAGAGACTCCAAGGAGGGGAGATGGGGTGGGTTCCAGCGGGGTCAGTTTCCTGGATGGATTCCAAATGGAGTTCTCAGCCAGCAGTGCTCTGGCCAAGAAAGAATTTCATTAAAACTGCATGGAGGAGGCAGAATGAAAAATCAAGATTTGAAAGCTTTAAAGTTATAGCAGTGGTAGAAACTACAGCACCATTTCCCAAGACCATCAATAATAATAATACTTGCTAATATATATTGAGTTTATATTATGGACCATGTCCTGAGCACTTCATATGCATTATATAATCTTGAACTTGTAAAAACTCTAAGAAGTAGTTACTACTTTTGTTACAGACCACAAGTTCTTAGGCTCCCAAGTAACAGAAATTGACACGAGGCCAAACAGGTTCCCAGACAAGGCTTCATTGGGGGCTTGTACAAGGGTGACAGCACAAAAGGAAGAGTTCTCCGGCTGGATCTATGAGGGGGGCTGTCAGGTCTCTTAGTAATAAGAGAAGGGGTGTAACGTCAAAGGAGAGGTATGTTAGCATGGTTAAAGAGGGTTTTTTTTTGAGTGGGAGTCTCACTCTGTTGCCCAGGCTGGAGTGCAGTGGCATGCTCATGGTCACCACAACCTCTACCTGCTGGGCTCAGGCGATCCTTCCACTTCACCCTTCCAAGTAGCTAAAACCACAGGCCCATGCTACCATGCCTGGATAATTTTTTGATTTATTGTAGAGACAAGATCTCACCAAGTTGCCCAGGCTAGTCTTGAACTCCTAGGCTCAGGCAATCCTCTTGCCTCCACCTGGATTTTTTTTAATCCTTTTTTTTTTTCTTTTTTTGAGTGGAGTCTCACTCTGTCACCCAGGCTGGAGTGCAGTGGCACACTCACAGGTACCACAGACTTGACCTGCTGGGCTCAGGTGATCCTTCCACTTCAGCCTTCTAAGTAGTTAGAACCACAGACATGTGCTACCATGCCCGGCTGATTTTTTAATTTATTGTAGAGCCGAGGTCTCACCATGTTGCTCAAGTGGTTCTCCAACTTCTGAGCTCAGGTGATCCTTTTGCCTCCACCTCTCAAAACACTGGGATTACAGGCATGAGCCACTGTGACTGGCTATAAAGAGGGATTTTAACCACATAAGCATAGTGTAGGCACATAAGAGGGGGGATCCCCCCAAAAAACAGAATTACATTTTGAAAGGCAGGCCCCTTGTGATATAGGCTTCTCTTGCTAGGTAAGTGTTCTAGGAATCCATTGGCATCAGTGTACCAGCTAGTATTGTTACAAGCGAATGTGTTTGGCTTCAGCAAATTTTTTGTGGCAAACAGGTGATCAGTGTTCAGCAGTTTTTGATCAAAAACAGCATGACCCCTATGCCCCACCGTCCCTGTTCATCAAATCTTGCCCCCAAGGGACTTTTTCTTGTTTTCCTGAATGAAAAAAGTCCTCAAAGGGAAATGTTTTATTTGTCAATGAGAAAGAGGTGAAACAGAAAATGACAGAAGTGCTAAAAGACATCAAAACTGATGAGTTCAAAAACTGTTTTGAACAGTGGAAAAAGTGTCTCGATAGGTGTATTACACCAAATGGAGAGTACTCTGAAGTTGACTGAAGTTTAAACATGGAAAAATAAATACACAATTTTTTATAAATAAATTCCAGTTTTTGGGGGTCCCCCTTTGTATTTCTTCATATGCCACATGTACAAAAAATGGCAGATAAGCCCCACCTGGGTTGGAGATTTTAGTATTGTAATGAAGCAAAGGTACACTCAGATATTTTCTGGTTCTTGTGAGAATGTGGGAGAAGGGTTTGCAGGGACTATGTCCAAAGGAAGATTTATGGTAAAACACTGTTGATTGTAACAGTTTTTTTTTTTCAAGGTTGTGGTCTGTAGGATGGTTCCAACAGGAGTGTTGTTGCAAAATCTGGTGGTTAAAGTGTGTGAGGAAGGTTGAGCCCTATCCATGCTCTGTCCCATACTTATTATCATCTTACTCTTACAGATAAAAAAAAAAAACCTAATGCCCACAGACTGTAGACAACCCACCCAAGATCTCAATACAAACAGAATAAAGGTTTATGGCTGGTTCATAGTAAATGGGCAAGCCGGAATTTCAACTTAGCCCTCTCGTTCCAGAATTCATAAATGTAACCATTGTGCAATGCTATCTCATACATTTATGAGGATGTTCAGGTAACCAAAATGTTTTCATCCCATCCTTAGGCCTAGAGATACAAAAATCTCCCTTAGCAATTTCTGCCAATATTCCCACAATCAATGCCTTTTAGGGGTTATATGTGCAGGCTCTAAAGAAGAATAACTCGGTCTTATTGTGACCTTTTTATTTCTAGTTGTATAAAATCAGGTATATTATCAACCTTCCCAAGCCTTAATTCTCTCATCTCTAAAATGGCAATAATATTAGTATTTATCTCATAAAGTTGTAAAGAATATGAAAGGAAACAGTGTGTGGTAAGCCCTTAACATGGTGCTTGCCTGTACTAAGCTCCTCAATAAATAATAGCCATTGGTATTGATCATTCTAAACCAATTTTAATGAGAGAGAATACAAAAGTTTTTTGAAAACAGTAGCATCCTCCACAAACTCACAGAGCTTATTCTAGAATGATCTTCAGTATGATAAAATCAAACAAGAAACTTTTTTTTTCTTTTAGAGCTAGGGTCTTGCTATGTTGCCCAGCCTGGTATTGAACTCCTGGTCTCAAGCAATCCTCCTGACTTGGTCTCCAAAGTGATGAATTACAGGTATGAGCCACCTTGCCTAGCTAAAAAGGACTAAATTTTGGATTTGTGATAGATTTGGTGGATTTGCAGTAGAGGGACCAACTCTGGTGTGTTGAGGACCGATAGGATTCCTGGGACACTAAAACAGGGATGGTTATCTCCTTCAATTTTCAGAGGGGAGGAGATATTCAATCCCAGGAGAGGGCAGTAATGGAGGTCCGAGTGGTCATCTGTCAAAAACCCTTCCTGTTTTTTCCCCTCAGCAGGAATGATTCATCTGATTGGTGACACTGGAAAATGGAACTGAGGCTGCATAGCCCAGGCACATGGGAGGGGCCAGCCTGCCCACCTCTCCTCAGGTCTGTGCCCTTGAGGCCCCCATGTGAGAGGCTTATGGGGCAGGCTCTGGACTTGTCTGGGAGACCAGTTGTCAGCATACAAGTGAGTGTGAAAGTTCAGTCTGGGAGAAGAAATAGGAAGTTTTATTTGGCTACAGGTATAAGTCCCTTTCTCCAAACACCCATACCAACAAGAAAGCTGATATTGTGGTTTCTACCTGACAATTGTGTCTATTTCTGAATTGGTTCAGTATACAAAGGGGGAATGGGAGAAAATTAATTATCAACCATGTGATTAATTATCACCTTCATAACCCCCAACAGATGGGTGCCTATTTTATTTCATTGGCAGATAAACTCATTTGAGGCAGGCAGGAGAAAGATATTTTGTTTAAAAAAAATGAGGCTATAGCTGGAAATGACCTTAAAAATAGTCTTGTCCAATATCTTCATCGTTATAGATGAAAAGAAATACAAACAAAATGGCCAAGTGACATAACTCATGTGAAAAATCTGTGAAAGACTTATAATGCAAATTGTTAATATGACTAGCAGTCTGGGGAGTGGTCTTTAGAAGTTGTAACCAGAATTATAAATAGATCATAGATAACATAGAAAATAAATTTTAGATAATTGAAAATAGATTACAGATTAAGTCCTTACAGAGAAAAAAATTATTTCCCTAAATAAAACTATTATTTCTAGGAAACATTCTCAAACCATGGAGAATAAATCAACAGTTCAGAGTTGAATATTTTTTTTAATTGGAAAAAATCAACCTTAGGTCAACAAGACAGCTTACAACTTTGAAGTGACAGAAGAAACAAATTGTTCTCTCTGTTCTCATCTTGCCCATCTATCATAATCAGATTCTCTTCATTATAAATATTTACTTCACAATTGCTAACCAAGCATATTCCACTGGCAAAGCAAGGTTCCCGGGCATCTCAAACATAAGACATATGAGACTCTTTAGCCAAACCTTGTCATTTCTGGCCTTACCTTTGTCTCTTATCTCACCTGCCAGAGTACCTAGATCTGGCTTTGGGGTTATGTCCTGTCCTGTGTGAGTTAGAGGAGGCCCACTTCACCCTCTCTCTCACCAAATACAGCTGCAAAACCTGGACAGAATGCATGTAGCAACCACTTGAGGACTCTGAAAAGTAAACAGTAGCAGGCAGTTTGGGCAAGAAGACTAGTATTTGAAATACTACCCAGCCATACTACGTTGGCCTGAAGTCAACAAACTGGAAAAGGGGATATGGGCGCAAAGAGAACTCCTGAGATAAACTCTAGTTCTGAATCTAGCAGCCTGAAAGAGTTGCTTGTATAACAAATCACATCAAAATTTAGTGACTTAAACCAAAAACAATTTATAAGTTCTCTCAATTCTGTGAGAAGCTGGGGCAGTTTTTCTGTTGGTCTTACTCAAATTTGTTCATGTTTCTGTATTCAGTAGGAGGGTTGGTTAGATTGGAAGACCCCAGATGACCTCACTCACAAGTCTGGAAGTTGGTGCTGACTATTGGTTGGGGTGTCTCAGTAGTCCTCCAAGTGACTGATCGCCCAACTCCAGTAGGCTAGACTGAGCTTCTTCACAGTGTGGCAGTCTCAGGGTTCCAAGAAGTTGAGAACAGAAGCTATAAGGCTCATTAGGGGCTAGGCTCTGGAACTCACACAACATCACCTCTGTTATATTCCATTGGCAAAAGCAAGTCAAGTTGCCAGTATAGAGCTAAAAGAAAAGTTAGATCATCTCTTGATAATATAAGCAGCTACGTGTCTTTGCAAAATGATATGGATTTGGATCGTTATTTCAATGTTCTCACACATCCTTCCTAGAAAATTAATGCTGCAAAGCTCAAAGACTATGTATCTACAATTTTCAGGGCAGTAGAATAGCCTATGAGGCTCAGAGAAGTTCAGTGTTTTGCTTGAGATCACCCAGTTAATGAAGGGGAAAATACAAAACTGGATACCTTCTGATAAGTCCTCTGACTAGTACTCTTACCTTAGAGATGAGCTGTTTAGATTTTGAACACTTTGGCTGCTTAACAGGTAGAAGAATAATGGAAAACAGTTGAAAATGTGTTTGCCATCATTCAGATCAATTTCGTGAAGGAAATAAATGCATGCACTTGTGGAGTCTATGAAAAAACTGAAGTAGAGTGTCACATGAAGAGCTATTCATTATGTAGCAAGAAAGCTCCTTACCTGTTCTGTGCACCAAAACATAGTGCATTCAGTCTCTTGAGTTCCTGGCACTCAAAGCTTAATATGTTTAGTGAGGCAAAGTTCACATAATATCAATTAACCACTAATCATTTTAAAGTATATAATTTAGTGTCATTTAATATATTCATTACATTGTGAAATCATTACCTCTATTTAGTTTCAAAACATTTTCATCATCCTAAAAGGAAACTCTGTACCCATGAAGCAGTCCTTTCCATTTCTCACTTCCCCTCAGTGCTGGCAACCACGAGTGTGCTTTCTGTCTCTAAAGATTTACCTACTCTGGATGCTTCATATAAATGGAACCACATGACCTTTTGTGACTGGCTTCTCTCCCTTAGCATGTTTTTGAGATTCATCCACACTGCAGCATGTATCAGCCTTGCATCTCTTGTTATGGATAACACACATGCGAATAATAGTCATAATATTCCATGTATAAATATACTACATTTTGTTTATATGTTCATCAGTTGATGGACATTTGGATTGTTTCTACTTTTTGACTATTTTGAATAATGCTGTTCTGTACATTTGTGTACAAGTATTTGTTGGAATACCATACCCATTTTCAGATCTTTGGGGTATATATCCAGGAGTGGAATTGCTGTGTCATATGGTAATTCGATCAAAGCGTCATTCTGATTCTAGTCTTGAAAAGCCTTCTGAATATTGTATGAGATTAGTAACCTACTACTAGTGTTACCTTGTCTCTGAAGTCAATGTGGTTCTGGAGGATGGCTCTTTGGTAAGTAGCTGTCCTCACGAAATCTTGCATCATGTTCTGCTGCTGGGAAATACAGCCATAAAACTACAAGAAAGGGAGAAAAAAGAGGGTGTGTAAGCAACCCACAAAGGCAGCACAGTCATGAGCATCTGGTTCATGAGCAATTTGGCCAAGGCAGCCATAGCTTTAACACACAGAAGCTGAGACTCTGAGGGATGCATAACCTGTCCACGTTGGTCCTGTATGTAAAGTATAGAATTCTAAGTAGATTCCAGACTTCTGACTCCTGCTCCATACAATAGACTGAGGCCTACATATTGATAAGTGCCCAAGTCTTCCTAAATTAGAGTCTATGAGAGTACAAATCAAGAAGAAGTGAATCAAGAGAGAAAGGGGCCAGGGCCAAAAGAGATGGCCTGCCTTAATAAAGTCCCTAGAGAAAGAAACAGAACTTAGAAATTGGGAGTAGGACAAAAGGTGGAGAATCCCAGGAGAAGGTATAGGTGGCAATCCTGATGGAAACAGGCAAGCCAGCTGGGTAATGTGGTTCATCTAAATCCATGAACACTTACAGTAATAAATATCATCACCATAACTGACACCATTTGGTATAGCTTTCTGTGTGCCAGGCACCATGCTAAGTGCTTTGTAGCCATCATCTAATCAAATTAAATCATCACAAAAATCAAGTGAATTATGTTTCTCAGCTGAGGAAGCTGAGGCTTAGAAAGATATAGAAACCTGCCCAAGTCCTGATGATGCAATAAGTGGTAGAGTGGGGATTTAAATCAACATGATACTGATCCTGCTGGTCTGGAGGCCATGCTTTGAGAACCACCGCAATAGGACATCAGTTGTCTCTTCTCCACTCTCCACCTCCCTGCCCAGGTGTGTTTACAGGTGAGTGTCACCTTGAAACAAATCAATTCATTTCACCCAGGACAACTCTCCTGACCTGGAAGTATTGTGCTGCAGATGCTTCTTCTGTCCGCTGGCTGAACACTGAGTATTCCTTTTTCTGATTCTGGCATCTTTTCAAGGTATTTAAAAATGCACTGAATTCTGCAGGGATAAAAAGCAGATACATTTCTTCACCTTGGAAACCACAGAACTCACTGCTGCACTCTGTAAAAAATTCCAACTGTGAAAATATTAGAAGATGAAAATGGCACATTCATCCCTGAACACACACATGATAAAGGATGGCAAGGTGGAAATGGGTACTTCTCTGAGGCATGACACCCTTATTTACACTTGTCAGACATATTTGCATTCAGAAATGTCAAGTGAGAGAGCATAATGAAACACAGGCAGAGACTGGGCTCCTTGAATTCTCCTGGAACTGTGCTCACAAAGCTCATAGACTTCTACTCAGTGTGTGCTCTGGGGAGGGTGATTGTTGATGATACAAAAACATATATAAATACAAAAAATGGAATATATGTATATATAAAACCTCATTCTATCATCATAATGGCAGTTTTTAATCTCTTGTTTAGTATTCTCTAGCTGCACAGAGTAAAATGTAAAATAACTGGGGATATGTGAATACAAGAAAATGCTTTCTATTATTTGAGGGAAAAAAAATATAGACCTGAAGGTTCAAAAAACTCCAGAAGTGATATTACTGATAGATAACACAGCATGCCAAATTCTGTGACTTGTGCCTCAGAGTTGTCTCTTGAATCCTGGCCAGTGGTGTCCACTGTCTGTGGTCTCTTCCCCCTCTGCCATAGACATTGTGACTAGGGCTCCCCTTACATTACAGCCACGGGTGGACCCCCTAAAGCCCACACACTCTTGTTTCATGATAAACTCTGGCCCCTCATGCTTTGGACTCAACGTCTCACGCTCCTCCCTGTCCTGCTCCAGAACCCTCCATGCCCTCTCTTCCCACACACACCCAAGACCTGCACTATGCCCTTCACAGTCCTGCCATACTGAACCACTTACAAATTCCCAGATCAACCTGTCTTGGCCAGGCTTCTTGACTCTGAACCCTTATTTCTTCTATAAGATTATCTTTGACATCAAGCTCCTGTTCATTCTCCCGGATTCTGTTCAACCAGCATTTGCACGTTGCTGTGTCTGGAAAATCACAGGCAGAATTAGTCGCTGTAATACAAGGAGTCTCTACACTCAGTTATAGATCAGAAATACCTGGGGAGGTTTTTATCTTTCTTTCTTTTTTAACCTGTGGGCTATTGGGTCCTCACCCTACACTAATAAATCAATGTTCTAGTGGTGGGGACAAGGCATTTCTATTTTTTCAAAAGCCCCCAGAGTTAATTCTTCTGTGTAGCCAGGGATGAGAACTTTTGTTCTAATCTCTTCTGCTCAACTCACTATCATATTTCATATTTTACAGAATTTTATGTTTGTCAAAATCTCCATAATTGTACCTGAATCAAGTTCCTTTAGGGCAATGTGTCTAAGTTGTCTTAGTCCATTTTGTGTTGCTATTACAGAAGACCACAGATGGGATCTATAAGAACAGCAATCTGTTTCTTATAGTTCTGAAGACTGGAAGTCTAAGGTCAAGGGACCTGTGTCAGGTGAGGGCCTTTTTGCTCTGTCATACCACGGCAGAAGGTAGAAGAATAAGCAGTGGTAAGAGCGAGAGTAAAAAAGAGAGCTGAACTCGCTTTTATAACATTGAACCCACTTTCTCATCATGAATTCATTCACAGGGGCAGAGTTTTCATGGCCTAATCACTACTTTAAGGCCCCACCTTTTAATACTGGCAATTAAATGTTAACGTGAGTTGCAGAGGGGATACTCAAACAGTAGCAGAAGTTTTAGCTTTATTTATCTCTAGTCTCCATAACATGGTGCTGATGTAGTAGCAGCCTCTCAACAGGTCCAAAATGTAAATTCAGTAAATTTGGAAAAATGACTAACAAACTTGTGAAACTAATTGGTGGAGTAGTTTTATGAGGCCCTGGGGTCCATCCTATGTGGGGACTGATAGTCTGAATGATCTTGGAGAATAAATACATAAAAATATGTAACTGCTGCCCCTCCTACATAAGGGAAGGCAATCTATTCCAAAAGACCTGGAGAAGAATACATGAAGGAATTCTGAGTGGAAATATAAATCAAAATTAGATCTATATCATATCCTCAACAATCACTATTTCACTAGCTTGTAAGGGCCCATCCCAATCGAAAACCTCCACCTAGCTAATATTTCCATGTGGATCTTTTTTTTTTTTTATAAGAATAGAGTAGCTCTTTCGGCAAAAATTTATTTCCATTATGAAACTTACTGTCAAGCCTTTATCTTTTGCAAGTGTATCTTTATAAAAGAAAGGATGTAAGTGATGATTTAAAAATAACCACAAAACCAACACAAAAAAATATTAAAAATTTAGGAAAATGCAATAAATCAGGAAGAATAAAATAAAAATAATTATCCTATTAGACAAGTAATTACTTCTTTTTAACATTTTGGTGTTTTTGGAGTGTGTGTGTGTGTGTGTGTGTGTGTGTGTGTGTCTGTGTGTGTGTTTGTCTGTGTGTGTAAATTCCTCCTACTTACAGAATTGCTTCTGCATCATATTATGTTGTAACCAGCTCTATTCATGTGAGGTATTATGAATTACTTCCCAGGTAATTTAATAGTCTCCTTCACCCCACTGTTAATGACTATATGATTTCAAGCAAAATGACACTACAATTAAGGAGCTTTGCAGCTATATGAGTAGTTAGGTAATTCTGTGTGAAAAGTGTTGACACAGAAAAAGCTAACAATATACTGTATCAGAATGACAGAGCCCAGAATCTGTATTTTTAACTGTGTCCCTGGTGATAAGAAAGTTTTTTTCCCCTCTTGTAAAAAACTGTGATAACAGGAAAAAAGAACAGTTTTGAGAACTTCCGTTAATAGAATATAGTGACACTGATATAATAAAAGTTCCACATTACAGTGAAAGAGATGCCATTTCTTCATAACATTCTCCTGCACATAAAATCAATATATTAATCAATACTTCTGTCCTCTTGTGATTTTTTTCTTTTGACTGTTTTCTTTTGCAATTAAAAAAATAACTTGTCTATAACTTAATTTTATAAGGTTTAGAAAATGCAGAAAGGAAAGCCAAGAAAGAAAGATAATCCCCAGATATAGCCACTAATAACGTTTTGGGACTCTCCAAGGAATTTTTCTTTATATAGCTCTATAAAGATATCTATCTATCTCTATATTATTTACAACAATATTATTGTACTCTATTGTTTCACAACCTGCTTTTTCATGGAACAATATATTGTTAGCTCTTTCTGTGTCAACACTTTTCACACAAAATTACCCAACAACTCATAAAGCTACAAAGCTCCTTAATTATAGTGTCATTTTGCTCGTTTCTCCAATTTGTTCTCAGAGGCAACATCAGAGACTAAGTAGATCTTAATTTTAACAGTATTTTTTGACTGTGTGCCCTCAAATTCTAAACCTATTTATTTGCTTATAAAATTTTATTGAGAGTCAAGATATCAAGTCTGTTAAACTACAATTTCCTATATTTGCATTTTTCTCTCGGAAAAATATATTGGACAATATTTACCCAGCGTCAGTCTCCTGGCACCTCTCCAGTTCTTTCTGAGTTCTCAGAGATTGCCAGCAGTGGTTTTTGTTACCCATCTGTGAGTTCTTTGAGTCCTAGGCATCTCTGTTGCTTGGGTTTTCAAAGTCTATGGTAAATTAATTTGTTCAACAAATAGTCTTTTGAATATTCTCCACAGTTGCAAGTCTGTATCATCTGGGGGAAATTTGAGTTCTTAATGTAAGTATCATTTTTTATTAGAAAAGTATTATTTTTCATTTTTTAAAAAAACAAGATTTGGACTGTAAATTTACACAGCCAGTCTTCTTGTGTAGCTTGCTAATTGTCTCCGAAGGAAAATGTAAAAGAGAAGTTTTATATTACAGTAGCATCCATGCAATATGCAAATAGTCTATAAAATAAATGCTAGCCTGTATCAGTTCTACTGTGCTTGATATTTTAAAACTTCATTTTGACTACATTATTAACAGTGTTCATCTGCTTGGGATGCCATAACAAAATACCACAGATTATGTGGCTTAAAAAACAAATATATTTTCTTATTGTTTTGGAGACTGGGAAGTCCAAGGTTAAGGTGCCAGACCATTAGGTTCCTGGTGAAGGCTTTCTTTCTAGCTTATAGTTTGCTGTAAGCAAAAACTTTTCTTGTGTCCTCACATGGCAGAGAAAAACCCATTGAGCCATCTGGTATCTCTTCTTAGAAGGACACTAATCCTATAGGACAAAGGCTGTACTCTATGACTTCATTTAACCTTAATTACTTCTTTACTCCAAATACAGCCACATTGGGAGATTAGCATTTCAACATATGAATTTGGAAGAGATATGAGTCAGTCCACAGTCACAGTTTCTTTTCTTTTTTTTTTTGAGTTGGAGTCTCACTCAGTCGCCCAGACTGGAGTGCAGTGGCCACTCCCGGCCACCGCAGCCTCAACCTGCTGGGCTGGGCTCCAGCGATCCTTCCACCTCAGCCTTCTAAGTAGCTGAAGTACAGGCGCGCGCTACCACGCCCGGCTAATTTTCTGATTTATTGTAGAGATGAGGTCTTGCCTGCCCAGGCGGGTCTCGAACTCGCGGGCTAAGGGCAATCCATTCACCTCAGCCTCCCAAAGGCACGGGATTACAGACTGAGCCACCGAACCCAGCTACAGCTTCTTATAATCCTGGCACAGGGACTATATTTAACAAACCAAATATCAGAGACTTTTTTGACAAGTTTGAGATGTATTTATAGGATTAATGGGAATTAGAAAATCAGGAATATCCTGGCAAGTCCAGGAATCATTATCTTTTTTGAGGGGTGGGGTGGAAATCATTATCAATTAATTCTTGCCTATGGTGAAGTCTGTCAGAAGAATGTTTCTTCACAATTAACCTTCACCTTTAATAGTTAAATTAATGTGTATAAATAAAGAAGTGTCTATGTTTCTACAAGATGCAAACAAACAAATATAAAAACTGTAAAAAGGAAAAAAAAAAACCAAAAAATTAACCTCAGTTGTTTCTCTTCTCTCCTCAGACTCCAGAAGAAAGGACTCTGGCAGTCACTTTGTAGGACCCCAAAGAATAAGGAACAGTAATAACCCATCCTCCTGTCTTCTTCAGTTCTTCAAACAGAGGGACAGGATTTGGGGTAAGAGGAGGGGGGGGCTCTTTGAACCGAGCAGGTACTTTTACCTTTGAAGAACATTTCAGCAAAAAGTCCATATTTGGGGGTGGGGGGGGGGAATAGAGTAGCCTTTTGATCTGCAGGTACCATTTGTTTGAAGGATGCTCTTAATTCTGTAGAGCTAGAATGGTTCCCAGAGGAGAGGAAAGAAAGACCAGCTGTTTACATGATAAAGTCGAAGCAGATGTCTAGTGGTTCCTTCAGCTGCTCAGGATAGAAGAGATACCAGAATGTGAATTAGAGCTGCTGCTCTGGAATAAAAATAGCCCTGGGGAGTATTCCAGAAGCCTAAGGGCAATGGGTGGAGTATATAAGGATGAGGAACCACCCTCAATTACTAGTAAAAGCCAAGTGCCTCTGGCCGGAGCACACTTCATGATTAAAATGAGAACTCCTTCCAAAGGACAAGTCTACCCAGACTGTTTCTGAAGGGGATGACCTGGTGGCATTGTTGTTAAAAACTCTCAGGCTGTACACCACTGCGTTCTGGGGTTATTTTTTGCCACAAATACATAGATGTAATTTTCTCTATCATATAAATAATAACCATGGACACAGTGGCTTCATGCTACAGCCATGATTCCAATTATTTCCCTTTGAGTCTCAGGTTTGACTTAGGTTTCTTCCTGACAAATCATTATTTTTCAATTTAGCACATAGTTATACTTGTGGGTCAATACAGACTACTCAGATGTACCATTTTATTTTTGTTCTGTTATTCCTAAAATACTAGATTGAAGGGATCTGGTTTTGTTTGCTTGCTTCTCTAAAGTAGCTGCTATTTACAAGTGATATTGTCTGTAGTGCTTTCCAAATGAAGAGTTTATTTACTAAGATAGCCACAGCTTTCTGAGCCAGGAAAGATAATACCTGTCTGACTACCTCAGCTATTCTGGCCACATGTCTCAAAATTATACCAGAGAATATATAACTGACAATATGATAGTAATGATGTGGATCTCTAATTTAATTTAATTTGACTTTATTATAAAGATGTGGGGTACAGGTCAGGATTAGGTATACAAGTAAACTGCATGCAGGTGAAGTTTGGGCTTCCAACTAGTCCGCACTTCCCTGGTTTAAGACTAGGTACCCTCTGTGTTATTATGTACCCCACTCCCACCCCCACCACCCGGCAGTATCCCACAATTGCCAGTCCCTCCCTTGTGTTATTGTGATTAATGTTCAGGTCCCACTTATGAGTGAGAACATGTGGTATTCAGTTCTTTGTTTCTGTGATAGATCACTAAGTGTGATTGTATACGATTCCATCGAATTTGCTGCAAAGTCCATGATTTTTGTCCTTCTTATGACTGTGTATATTCAATTTTGTATATGTATCACACATTTTTTATCCAGTCTACTTTTAAAGGGCAGTAAGGTTGGTTCCACGTTTTTTCTATGGCTTTAAAAAAAAAACCAATATATCAAACTATAGACATCGTTACAGAACTTAAATAATGTGCAGAGATAGCCTATTTCAATTATGCCTAGCTCATCAGCTCAAGTTTGCTAAATTAAGCTCTTTCTACTGGGTACCCAAAGAAGGAAAATATATCTATTTTTCTGTAATCAGTATACAAAGAAGAGAGCAATACTAACCACTTGTCCCGTTCAATTTTCTATTCCCTGCTTTCACGGTCTGGGTGTTTTTCCCCTTTGGGATGGAACTGCCTTAGGGTAGACTGCTTTATTGCCCACATTCTCTATTTGGTCAGAGGTGGAGAAGTGAGATTGTATCTCAGGACATCATTCAAGCGGACAGTGATGTCACCAGCTGGAATGCTGGTCTTCTGTTCTGTGTGTGCCTCTTATTGTTCTCTGTATAACATATGGTATAGTAATTACTATTTGGTGTATTATTTTTGCTCTGTCTTGCTAATTAGACTATAAAGTTAAAATATTTAAATGAAGGTCTAAAAATTTACTCATCATTAAATCCTAGTGTCTAGTGTAATATCTCATACGTAGTAAGCATCCAATAAATATCATTGAATGCATAAGTAAATGAATGAGTGAAAGCATTCTTTCCTTTTTTCCCCCTTTCCTTTCCTCTTCTCCCTTCTCTTCCTTTTTCCTTCTCCCTCCCTCTTCCCCTATCCCCACTCCCCTTCTCTTTTCTTCTCTTCTTCTTCTTTCTTCTTTTTGGATATGTTTCTACTTCCACCTCCTGACTGGTCTAGATCTTCCAAAGCAATTGCCTCAAAATCAGGAATTTTCTCACTGACTTGCTTCTCTAATCAGGTGTGTGCAAACTTAACTATTCAAGCTCAGTTTCTCTATTTACCTAAAGAAAAAAGTTGAAAGAGAGGAGAGAAAAGTTGAAAAGTTCTTTGAGTTAAATATCACCAGAGAAATCAAATTATCTTTGGTCCACCGTGCACTTCCAGTCAAAATCTATTCACTATCTGAACTTCTAAGTATGTCAATGTATTTGCTTCTCTCTCTCTTTTTTGAGTTGGAGTCTCACTCCATTGCCCAGGCTGGAGTGCAGTAGCATGCTCACGGCCACCCCAGCATCGACCTGCTGGGCTGCGGCGATCCTTCCGCCTCAGCCTTCTAAGTAGCTGGAACTACAGGTACGGGCTACTATGCCCAGCTAATTTTTGAGTTATTGTAGAGACGAGGTCTCACCAAGTTGCCCGGGCTGGTCTGCAAACCTTGGGCTCAGGCAATCCACTTGCCCCGGCCTCCCAAAGTGCTAGGATTAGAGGCTGAGTCACGAGCCCGGCCTGCTTCTCTCTCTCTTTTTTTAATGGGGAGGAATATAATATCTACATAAAATAGTTCCCATACCTTCTTCATCCCAACTAACAAAGTTAGGTAAACACAAAATGAATTTTGCATTTCCAGAGAAAGGCATAGAATCTCAGGGGGTGAGAGTTAAAGTGGGGATAGAAAAGTGAATACATTCCAAACATGTATATATGCAGGGTATTCTGCTGATGAGTAAAATTCAGCATAAGAATGGCCCTTCTTATACCTCATGCAAGTGGCTATACTTGTAAAGTGGCAAAAAAATTTAGATATAAAGTGGGTTCTCTGAGTGTCTAATGTAAATAGCATTATTGTAAGACATTGTATGTTTCTATTGCATACTTGAGAAAATTAGAAAAATGGACAACTTCACCAAATTTCAAGCTAATGTCTCCCTCTTAGTGCTTTTGTCTCCTTTTTAAAAAGAACTTGTCAGCATTCCTTGAAAGCAACTGTCAAATTAAACTCTCTTAAAACAAAGGCATTCATGAATGCTAAGAAACTGAATATATTATTTGAGTTTACTCTTCACTCAAAGTCTTACAATTTGGTTACAAAGCAACCAAATCTGTAGTTCATAATTTGTATAGCACTTACCTAGAACTATTTTTGTTCAACCAAAAGACTGGTGCAAAGCACTGGAAAGGACTTTTAGGAGTTTTCTGTGTATTTGTCAACTCTCTACCTGTCAAGAATCTTATGTAAATTTAGTTGGGCTTGTGGCTTGTGCAAGCAGACACAAATTTCATATATATTTTCAAAACCAATGAACATTCATTAAGATGTCCAGCAGTTACCTAAATAGTAGTAAAATAGTAAGTTTCACTATTTATAAAGCCTAGAAAAGTTTGCCCATTTTTTTTGAGCCTTGAACTAGGTCGGTCCCTAATTCCTGTCTGAACATTGTGTGCTTGCTCTGACACTCTACCCATCAAGAAAGAAAACCCAAGATTTAAGAATCGTGTGGTGTCCAATAAGCAGATGGAATAAGGGTCAGCCCTGGACAGAGGGATAATTGACTGAACTAGAACAGAAACAAGAGTATAAGGAAGGTTATCAGTGAAAATTCTTTTGTTGACAAATGGTGGAAAACTCAGCCAAGTACTATTGAAATAGAACCTTCATAATTCACAAAACAGAAAAATACTGGATTAAAATTCCATTTTCAAGAACAGCTATGTCCAAGAGCTCCAATGGTATTGTTAGGATTTCCAAAACGTTCCAACAAAAGCCCAAGACTGAATCTTTTTGAACCAAGTTAAATTAAGAACCCATTTCTGAGTCTATTTTCTATGGCAAGGGATCAATACCAATTGGTCTGAGTTGAGCCAGTCTTGTCTGGACCCAAAGGGTAATTGACCTTCTGTTATCAGAAGAAAGGAGAGTATGTTAAAGGTAGGCAAAAAATCACAGTTAACCACTACTGAAAGACAGGCAGAAACATTATAGACTAAGCTAAGACAAAGGAAGCAGGATTGAGAAAATCTGTATGTTTCAGGCAGCAAATGGGGAAGGAAGATGAACCATATAGATTAGACATTCAGTTTCTTGACTTCTGAAATCTTGGAGCTCCAATGAGCTTAAACTCAAATTTTGCTTGCAGTCACAGTTAGTAATTGTAAGAGGCCACTACAAAGCAACATTTCTGGAGAAATATTTCTGGTTCTATAACATGTTGAATCCCTAACATTGCCACAGTTACCAGCTCTGTCCACACTTCCTAAGAGTACTTGTCATTGCTCCCAGCTCCTGATGTTCTGGTTATACTGTTAGACCCCATTCTTAACCAGTAGACTAGTTAAGAATGAGTTGTTAACCAAATGGTAACTCAGCCTGAACCAAAAGTCCTAGGTACAGTAATCAAAGACAGACTCTGGGTATCTAAAGTGGAGGGATGATCCTGTCTTGGTTCACCTGGGACATCCCAGTTTACACCTGTTGTCTTGGAGAAATTATTGATCCTACTCCCTTTCACATTCAAAGGAGTCACCTGGTTTGGATGATAAATTATGGAATCACACTGGCTAAAAATTCAAGAGGTGGAGGGTCCATGTGAACCAAGTACAACAGCAACAGGCAAGTGAGAAAGATGGGGAGACAGAAGGATGCAGAAAGGGGAGACCATGCAACACCTGAGAGAGAGAGAGAGATGGAACACTTGCTTCTCCACTATCATTCCAGGCCTGGAAGGTATTCAATTCCAGGAGACATTTCATTACAGTAACTTTCCTCTTTTGACTTGAGCTATTTTATACAGGCAGTCTTGACTAAAACAGAAATTCCCTCACTTTACAACAGTGTATTTTTTGTTGAGTCACTGCTAGATACTCAAGTTTTCTAAGACAGTTTTATTTTTGCTTGCTTTGTTTTCATTTATATTAGTTTTTATATCTTTCTCATTTCAAGTGGTTTTTAAATCTACACCATGCATTTCTCTACCCTAGAAGTGAATCCATCTATTGGCAATGGGCCCAATTCTACCATCATGCTTTAACCTCTGATGGTGAAGAATATCCCATTTTCACATGACTTAGGATTAAAATGGAATTCTCCCAAACCACCTAGTCATTTGAAGGTCACCAGACTTGTAGAAAGACAAATGGTACCTCCGTTCACTAAGTGAGGCCAGAATGTGCCTTCTGGAGCATTTAACATGTATTCACGTTAAATTCACAGAGGGACTAATTTATTTATGTGGCAGTGTGAGCTATTATTTGATTAGTTCTCATGGCTTCCTGAGGCTTCCGCATGCCTCCCAGCAGGTAAAGCAGCACAGGTGAGCACCAAACAAGTGGCATGAAGGCACATTTCCAATTTGATTTAGATTTACACAGTTTTTAAAATGACATCTGACAACTGAAATCAACATTTTTATGACTGCCTATATACTATACTCCCTACATTTCCCAAACAGAAAACTTTGGGGAAACATTAGTGTAATCCAACATAAAAATTTTTTTTTTTTAATTGAAATAGCAGCCTGTGCCTTCACTACAAAATGCTTGGGGCACTTCATTTTGCTAAGTGAAAATTTTGCATAACAGGTAGGCCCAAAAGGCTCTCTGGGCTTTCTCTTTATATATTATCCATAAATAAATGAGACAAAAACCCCCATAAACTCAGTTGAGAAATGCTGCACCTGTTACAAGGATGATGAAAGAAAGTATTTTGTACCTGAGAGGCTTGAGATTTCAGATCACATAAAAAGACCAGTGTGGATGACAAGCAATTGCTTTGTTAGTTTTGCAATATGATTTTTAAGATCTAGCTCTCTTCTTATTCAAACGGATTTAACAAGAATTCTGCACGGTTATGCTGGCTAATCCTATTCAAAGATTAATCTTGTCTTCATTTTTTAGAAAGAAAACTGTAGTTCTCAATGAAGTGAATCTACAATAATTGGCTAAAAGCATGGACGTGCGTGTGTCTTCTTAACTCAATCTCTTGGCTTTTTTTCTTTTGCTTTCTTTTTTTTTAATATTTACATAGGTAGTCCACTGGGTACAAAATGAGCAGAGACTGAATCTAGTCCATAGGAATGTTTTAATTTGGTCATGATGTGTTTGAGGAATCAGAAAAATCTCACAGGAAATGTGGATTTCTGCCTAAAATTGTATGGCAGGGCACACCTGGGTCTGAAGTGCTGTGTGGCAACAATCAACATAAGGGAAGCAGCTACTGCCACTTTCTGAATGGGTACAAGATCTCCAGACACCCTTGTTGCCCCCATTCCCCCTTCTTTGCAACCAGTCCACTTCACATACTTCCATGACCTGCCTGGGCCCTGTAGGCATTTGAGTCTGTCCCTCTGCCCCATCCCCCAGTCCTATACTCAATGCCTCATCATAAAACTTAATGGATAGCACGTCTGCAACTTAAAATATTTAGCACTTATATTTCCAAGCACCATGAGATTATAAATGCCAAGGAAAATAACTAGTTATCTATTATTCTAGGTTGAGGAAGTTTTGCCAGAAATGTATAAAAAATGCTCTACTGAGATCTTGCTATTCTTATAAAGCAGGTATCTCTCAATTGTACAATGTGGGATTTATCACAGGAAAGCAACACTTTATTACACTCTTTTTCCAATCAACTGATAGTTTTATTTTAAGCTTGCAGTAGAGGGTGTTGAGTTTCTTGGTGATGACCTTATCTGGCCACTTTGTACAGATGCTCATTCGGATAGGTTCAAATTCTAGGTCTAAAGCTGTTAGATTAGTTCTGGTAAATCTGTCACTATCATTCCCAAACAATATATTTTTATATGAATACAGTACTGTTGCCTGGCCTACAGTGTGATTTCAGTTGTGAAGGTGATTTTTTAAAAAATTAGACCTTCCGTAACCTTAGTGATGATCTATTGGACCGAGTAGTGTGGCACCTACAACTGAAGAGTGACTCCACTCAGAGAGGATGTCCATAGCTTCTTTACCTAACAAACTGATCCGAACATCTACTCCTAGGACAAGCGACCAATATATTCAGCAATAGTTGAATTAATGCTTTCTGGTTGATATTCATCTGTACTTTGCACATATAGAATGGGGATACATGGAACCAAAACCAGAAGGATTAAATCCAGGATATTGGTTATTGTTCTATGTTTTTAACATTACAGCCAGCAGTTCTTTTTGTATATGTGGTTTACCTGAAGCTTTAACCGCAACCCAGCTCTAGAATAAATGTCGAGACTAGAATTCTTTGATACTTTGATAAAGAAGACTGTTCTAAATCTTATTAGGAATGTAGCTCTTGCATGAGTGTTGAGTCTAGAATCCTTGATACTCTGTTCCAACTTCTACTAGGAACACACATGAAAAAGTTTCTTCAGATCTAGATGCCAAGAGAAAGCTTTGCTTGACATATTCTGTCCACCTGCCACTGCTCTACTTTTTATGGACATTGGGTGGTTCCTCTTTTTATGGACAATTCAGTGGTTCCTCTTTTGCTTGGGTGCTAGCACACTCAGAGTCAAAATCATGGGTTGGCAATAATATTATGGGTCCTCTAATATGCAGATTTATGTTTTAATTTCCTCTCGGTCTCAGTCCTCTGTACTTTCTATGCTTTCCTTGATCTTGAACTTTATCTATTTATATTTTATTATAGAGATGTGTAAGGAAACTCAAATTTTCTGTGGTAGATGAGCATCCATCCATCCATCTATCTCTTTGGGAGACGGATGAGTAGATAGATGCTGATCAGTTGGTTCCATCAATATTACATGAAGATTTAACAAAGATTGATTAAATCATGCTGCAGTTTTCTGCCTCACTTTCCACACAATAACCCACCCTGCTCTGAACAGCAAACACAAGGACTTTGGAAGCAACAGCCTTGGTCCCATATGCTGAAAGCAGATGGGAGCTACACTGTCTTCACAGTAGCAGCTGCCCAGGAACCAAAGTGAAGAGGAGGAGGCTGGGGGAAAGGAGCACAGGGGAGAGAAACACAAAAGAACAGTCGGAAGTGGAGAAGAGAGATACTTCCTGCTGCCAGTTGCAGCCAGGGTCAAAAGTATACACACACGTATGAAGTGTTCCATTTAGTCATATTTCCACATTTATGGTGTCCCTTGACTCAATCCCCACTGCCAAGAGGTATTGTGATCTTCATTCCACAGATGAAAGAGATAAAGACACAGTTTGCTTTGAGTCAAACCAGCCAGGCCAGTGTTCATTGCAGCATCCATATCTGCATCCCAGAAAGTGAGAAATTCTAAAACACAGGACATCCCTAAGGGGTAAGTTCTACCTCATGCCTTTTATGTATCAACTGAGGATGGCTGAGAGGAAAAGCCACGGAAATTTAAAATGCAACATATTTATGTAACACAACTAATGGGGAAATGGCTTCAGCTCCAAGCAGAGAGATTGGCTAGACAGGGAAAGGATACGTTTCTGTTTTATATCTCAGCCTTTAATCCCGAGCCTTTGGGAGGCTGAGGTGAGTGGATTGCCTGAGCCCACGGGTTCGAGACCCGCTGGGCAGGCGAGACCTCATCTCTACAATAAAATTAAAAAATTAGCCGGGCATGGTAGCACGCCTGTAATTCCGGCTACTCGTAAGGCTGAGGCAGAAGGATCGCTGGAGCCCAGCAGGTCGAGGCTGTGGTGGCCGGGAGCGGTCACTGCACTCCAGTCTGGGAGACAGAGTGAGACTCCAACTCAAAAAAAAAAGAAAACCATGATAGTGAAAGGGTCTCTGTGTATAACTGCAGACATTTCTTCTTTGGAGATAATTATTTGAAAACTAGTTATCTATTATTCTAGGTCGGTGAAGTTTTGCCAGAAACGTATGAAAAATACTCCACCGAGTTCTCACTATTCTTATAAAGCAGATATCTGTCAATTATACAATATAGGATTCATCACAGTAAAGCAAGAAGGATACCAAGTCGATAAAACATTGCACTTTAAAATTATTCTGTGTTACCTACACACAGATATACATACACATGCACACTCACACACACTCAAGGACACAAATTAATCCCCAGAGGTATAGTATGGAAGTATATGGTGCAGAGGCAGACAGCTCAGACTCAAGCCTGGCTCTACCATTTGGCAGTTGTGTGGCTTTAGACAGGTTACTGTGTCTCTATTTTATGCTCTATTTTATGATAATACCTAAACCCTAGGACTGTTGTAGATGTATATTTGTCTATAAAATGTATATGTTATATGCTAATATATATTTATACACATGCATATGTGCACATACCCACATATAAATGTCTTATTGTAAGCACTTAAGTGAATGTTAGCTTAGGTTAGAAATTCAGTTTTATTTTGCTAAAGGAAAGTGAGTAAACAGGTGTAAATTTTATCCAAGTGGCCCCTAGGACTCCTCTCCACTGGGAATCTGTTTCTTTCACAATTACCCCAGGGTAGGATGGCCCTTTCTGAGTTTTTTTTCTTTCTTTCTTTGAAGGTCTAGCATTGAAATTCATACCAGCACTATGGAAGGAAGCCAAGAAAGCCAGCTTTTCTTGGAAGACTGCATGCCTTGGAACAACCTGAGCCAAGGGGGCCAGAGTGCTGGCGGTGAGTCAGCTCCTTATTAAAAAGATTTATTGATCACCCGCTGTGTGCTAGGCACAGGCATGGGGGCTATGGAGGGGGGCTGCAAATGAAGTTAGAAATGAGTCTTCCCCCTCAAAAAATATTGGTGGGGGGAGGAAGAGGAGAATGGGGGAAGAGAGAGAGAGAAAGAGAGAGAGAAGAAAGAGAAGAGACAGAGAGGAGAGAGAGGGGAGAGAAATTGACACACATGAGAACTATTACACAGCAACACATTGTTACACACAAAATAGCATAGGATAATTTGTATTCATAGATCCAAGGAGATGGAGCTCTGTGCATTCCATCAGGGAAGGCTGCTTAGAGGAGGTGAACTGAGAGCCAAAGGTAGGACACATTTGAGCAGGCAGAAAGGAAGAAGGAGGGTAATAGCTTGAGGCAAAGCTTCCAGCTGGGAGAGTTTGAGCTGTTGCGAAGGCAAGGATGTGGCCTGATTTTCCAGTGTGGAGGGGCTGAAATATGGAGTTACAGAAAAAATAAAAGCTAAACAGAAAGGCCACTTGGTGATGTAATGGATTAAAGGCAACTGGTAGCCTGTGTGGGTTTCTGAGAAGGGTATGAAGGCAATTTTAGCTGTTTTCTTTGTGTTGAGTGTTTGTGCTGCCATGGAATCATAGTTGACTTTATGAGCACTTCTATCAAAATCATAAGTTGTGACCTGCATAAGGGAAGGAAACCTGTTTCTGGCTTGTTCACCATTGTCCAAGACAGTGAGTGGTACATTGCAAGAGTCAATCATTCCCACAAAGAATAAGTAAAAATCTCCTATTTAGTAATTAAGAGAGAGAGAGAAAGAGAGAGAGAGCGAGAGAGAGAGAGAGAGAGAGAGAGAGAGAGAGAGAATGAGAATGAGTGTGTATTTTGTTTGGCAGAGGGCCTAGCTCTATGGTTCTTTTTCTCTTCCTCCTCCTCTCTCCCCTCTTCTTCCTCTTTATCCTTCTTCTGCTCCTCTTTCTCTTTCTCCTCCTCCTCCTTTTTCTTCATGAGCAAGGCAATAGCATACAAAGAACACATTATAGCCTCAAACGAGTCCTGCCCCTTGGCCAGCAGGACTGCTTAATGTTTCCACGCAGATTGTGCACACATGGCTCCAGTTCACAATGCTCACATAGACCGTGAAGAGAATAGTAGTGTTCCTTGGAATTGTGTTACACAGCAGCCCTGCACACACAAGCTTTTCATGTCATGCCTAACTTGGAAATTCCTTTCATACTTCAAAATTCTAGAATAACCTCAAAAACCCTTCCCACCGACAGAGCAGAAGGCATTTCAAAGAGTGGACAGAGCAGAAAGAAGCTATTAACAGTGTGAAAACGAGAGAAGTAATTCCTTTGGTAACTGATAGTTGTGGCAGCATTTGCTATGTATATTGGAAGAAAAGGACCCTCCTAAAGGGTTTTCAGAAAGGAAGAAGGGAAAGATCACTACTTTAAAAGCTTGAACTTGAGTAACTACAGTCAAAGACACAGAAAAAAGTGCTGCAATTGTAAAATACCTGATTCAGGACCGTGAAAGGTCAGTTTGGTATGGAACAGCACAGGATATGAGAAACATGGGACACAAAAGGATACTCAGGTGGTGTGGACTCAGGAAGATGCCAGGAAAGTGAAATAATCAGGACCGTTACCTAAGGGATGCATCAATTCTTTCTGGAGGTGAGATCAGCTGTTAGTGTCTGAACATCATTTTTTATCATTTGAGTCTCAGAAGCACGTCCTATGATTTATACATTATATAAAAGAAAACAATTTAGAAAACTGTATGTCATTAAGACCATATGGAGGTTCCAGTGATTTACAAGTTGCTTTGTTATCTTTTGTCTTTAAGGGTCTGAGTTTAAAAATTCTAGAACTAAAGACAGGGATATTGTCTAGGTGGTCCCTGGGTGATGGGCCCAGTTAGAATTCTGGTTAGTGGCCAGGTTGGGCAGAATGAAGAATTTTACAATGAGAGGTAAGGGTAAGTTTCATTTTTTTGCTTTTATTTCACCGAGTCACCAATACATGGCAACACTTTATTTATAATTTTTTTTTATTATAAAGATGTAGAGTACACTTCAGGGTTAGGTATACAAATATTGATTATGCAGGTACCCTTGTTGATGAGGTATACCCCTCCCTCCCCTAGCAGTTTCCCTCAACTGACATGGCAACATTTTTAAGTGGAAGTTAAAATAATGAAAACACATAAAAGCATACTTTACCATACATAGCATCTCACTTGCAAGTGACCCATCCACAAATTGTATACATTTTTAGAGTGCTTTCTATTTAACAGAAATTCATTGCCAGGAGCTGTGGCTCCCATCTGTAATCCCAGCACTTTGGAAGTCCAAGGTGGAAGGATTGCTTGAGTCCAGGAGTTCAAGACCAGCCTGGACAACACAGTGACATCTCATTTCTACCATAAAATAAAATAAAATAAATTAGCCAAGTGTGGTGGTGTGTACCTGTAGTCTTATGAGGCAGGATGATTGCATCAGCCCAGGAAGTTTGAGGCTGTGGTGAACTATGATTATGCACATTACACTCCAGGCTGAATGACTGAGAGAGACCCTGACTCAAAAACAATAATAATGATAAAATAAAATAATAAGAAATTCACCAGTGACAAGGCGCTATCTGCCATGAGCTTCACTAGGCGATCACAAAGGATGCGAGGTGGAAGCTCTACCTCTGTGGTCACTGAGGAACTGAGAATGGATAAAAGGGTGGAGGGCGCTGGCTAGGACAGCAGTGAGCCTGACTTCAAATGCTGCTGCACCATGGTGGGCTGCCATGGACTCGCAGCAGTGCAAGGCCTGGCCCTGCTGTGGTAGTCCCAGGTGGGTCTGCTCTCTCTCTCTGAGTAAACACCCTGAGCATTCCAAAAGCCCCAGAAGCAGCACTGCACACAGCAAGATGACAAACTGTTACTGCTGTGCCTCTCTTGTGGCCAAGATCACTCTGCCATGCGTGACAGTTATGGGGGCACAGGGCCGCTTCCTTGCCAGACTCCACACTCCTGGGGAGTGCAGCTGTGTCTGGTTCATTTGTAGATATCCCACAGTGCCTTGCCCATCCCTGGGCCCATCACAGAGCCTCACAGTGTGCTGAGTGATGTACGTCATATCCATTACCTTTCTCTTCTTTTTTAGAGATTGGGTCTTGCTCTGTCCCCCAGGTTGGAGTGCAGTGGTATGATCATAGCTCACTGCAGTCTGGAACTTCTGGACTCAAGCAATCCTCTGCCACAGCCTCCTAAGGAGTTGGGCTACAGGCACACACTACCAAGCCCAGGTTATTTTTTCATTTTTTTATCTTTGTAGAGACGGGATCTTGCTTTGTTGCTCAGGCTAGAGTACAAGAGTATCATGATCATAGCTCACTGCAGCCCTGAACTCTTGGATTCGAGCAATCCCTTCTGCCTCAGCCTCTGGAAGAGCTGGACTACAGGTATGCACTACCATGCCCACCTTATTTTGTGTGTGTGTGTGTGTGTGTGTGTGTGTGTGTGTGTGTGTATGTTTTGTAGCGATGGGGTCTCTCTCTGTTGCCCAGGCTAATACAGTAGTATGATCATAGCTCACTGCAGCCTTGAACTCCTAAACTCAAGCAATCCTTCTGCCTTAGCCTCTGGAAGAGCTAGGACTACAGGCATGCACTACCACGCCCAGCTTGCTTATTTATTTATTTATATTTATTTATCTGTAGAGTTGAGGTCTTTCTCTGTTGCCGAGGTTAGAGTTCAGCAGCACAATCATAGCTAACTCTAACCTTAATGTCCCGGGCTCAAGCAAACATTCTGCCTCAGCTTCCTGACTAGCTGGGACTACACATTATCTCATTTAGCCTGCCAGCAGCTTTGGAAGTACATATCGAACCTATCCCCTTCATGTATGAGGACACAGAAAGATGAAGTAACTGATGTTAAGTTACTGATTAGTGACAGTCCCAGGATTTGTGTTCCAAAAGGCCATGTTTTTTTTTTCTTTTATTCAATCTCAACCCCCCTCCCTGGCAGTTTCCCACTACTGTCAATCCCTTTCATATAGTATTATGATAATTGTTCAAGGTCTGCCTCTGAGGGAGCACTTATAGTACTCTTTGTTTCTGTGATAGATCACTGAGTACAACAGACTCTAAATCCATCCAAGTTGCTGCAAAGTCCATAGGTTTGTCCTTCTTTATGGCTGTATAATATTCCGTTGTGTATATGTATCACATTTTTTTTCTTTTTTTTGAGTTGGAGTCCCACTCTGTCACCCAGACTGGAGTGCAGTGGCTGCTCCCAGCCACTGCAGCCTCGACC
>NW_007166292.1:178225-181725 GCF_000164805.1 Carlito syrichta
GCGGGCTCAGGCAATCCACTCACCTCAGCCTCCCAAAGCGTGGGATTACAGGCTGAGCCACCGAGCCCGGCTCACATTTCTATTTATCCAGTCCAGCTTCAATGGGCAGCATGGTTGGTTCCATGTTTTTGCTATTGTGAATACAGCTGCAGGGTCATGCTTTTAACTACCATATTACCCTGCTTCTAGATCAGGAATTGGCAAACTATGGCCTGTAGATCAAATCCAATCTGTTTCTGCATAGTCTATGAGCTAAGAATAGTTTTTACATAATTTACATTGTTTAAAAAAACTTGAAGCAAAAATAATATTTTGTGACCAATGAAAATTACATAAAAATCAAGCTTCAATGTCCATAAATAAAGTTTGCCAGGATCAGAGCCATGTTCACTCATTATGCACCATCTATGGTGGCTTTCATGCTACAGTGGCAGAGCTGAGTGGTTACAACAGAGCCCATGGCCTGTGGAAGTATTCACTATCTGGCCCTTTGCAGAAACAGGTTTTTGTTTGTTTGTTTTTTACTCCTGCTAAATCCAGACACATTGAGAGTCAGACATGCCTCTCTGGTCAGCTGTGCAGACAGATGGGCACATGAGACCAGAGAAACCCTAGAGTGATGAGTGCCAGGTCAGCTCAGGAGCACCTCTTCCCATGACTACGGTGACAGCCTGGCCACACCTGAAACCAGAGAGACAGGCAGCACCAGGCACTTGGCTTTGGCCATTTCTTGGCAGTGAGGGCAGAGTTAACGGTAGGTCCGAAGGTCAATGAGGATGCTCGATAAACCATTGATTGATTTGGCCAACTTGCAGGCAATACGGATCTTGCAGTTGACTGGGCTGTGCAGATGATATAAAAATTACATTTAGCTTTGAGTCAGCAACCTCCTCTCCCACTGAGCCCTCTGTAGAGCAGCCAACAAGTTGCAGAATTGACAGATTTGAGTACCACTAGGGATGGTAATTGAGAAGAGACATAGCCAGGAGGCAGACAGCAGGACGGCAGAGAGATGTGCAAGCCAGGTGCCAGCACGATCCGGAAACTGCAGGAGGAGAAGGGCCTGGTTGAGCCTTCCCTCTGCCCAGCCAAGAAAATGAGTGGAAGCAGCCAGAGGGCCCCCTAAAGCCCAGAAACGGGGGCCTCATGAGAAGGGAAAGAGTTGATTGCATGACTGCCCCTGTGTTTCACGGGTCTCCTGCCTGATAGGTCACGGCGAAGGACACCCATGTCCCAGTAAGGACTAGGAAAAGGGGTCACCACACCAGTGCATACACAACGCCCCCTATGGGATTTCACTGGTACTCTTTGGCCATTGTTTTGCATGGCAGCTACGCTGGAAATGTGCAGCAATAGCAGGAAGGAGGAAGCAGAAAACCACATCCTTGGAAAACAAAGTGGTACAATAAACACAGCATACGCTTTGGGGCAGGATCCCCAGCTTCATTTCATCTCTGACACAACTATTCCCTGTGTGATTGTTATCTGAGCACTTAATTTTTCAGATTCTTGGTGAATTCCTTTGTAAAACTAACAAACGGAGTTAACTTGCCTGCTATGTATTTTGTATGAGTCTGGATTATATTTGCCTGCCTATAATAATAACAACAACAAAGCCACAAATAATAGTGGCTTAAACAAGTTAGCAATTTATTTTTCTCTTACCCAACAAGTCCAGAATTAGGCAGTTTAGGGTTGGTGCTGTAGTTCCACAGTCATATGGACACAAGTACAAGGTATCCTTTTTCTCTGATGGGCTTAGAGCGTACTTTATATCCTCAGGATGCCTCATGGTCACAGAGTGACTTCTATAGCTCTAACAAACATGTCTACACTTCTGACAGCAAGTGACTGGAAAGGGCAACGGATAAGTGACATAGCCTGTGTTAAGGTTATTTCCCAGAAATCCTACACAAAAACCTCAGCTACCGTCTTTACTTGCAAGACTGGTTGGGAAGTACAGATTTTAGCTACATTCTTGCCACACCAGATAATACAGGATTTCTGTTAGTGTGGAAGAAGGAGAGAACAGAAGGTGGAAAAAAACCTCTAATGCTGACCTCAAGGGTAAATGTTATTCCCAAATGACCTAATGTGTGTGAAAGGACCCTGTAAAGCTACAAAGGGTCATGCAAACAAAATCCACATTCCTTGGTTTCTCCTCAAGGCTCTTCTTGATTGGGCTCCATTCTACCTTCACCCAGTCCAGGTATCTCAAGTTTGGAGCTCCCACGGCATCCTATGAATATTCTATCCCACCACTTTGCCCATCCCCTTAAAATAACCAGTCTATGCCTTTGCCTCTTCTTCGAGACCTGCACAGAGCAATATAATAGTCACTAGCCACAAAAGGTGATGATGTCCTTGAAATGTGACTAGTCAAAATTCACATGTGCTGCTAAGTGTAAAATCAAACGTAAATCATAGCCAAAAGAAAACGAACATAAAATATCTCATTAACAACTTTCTATACTGCTTTCATGTTCAAATGGCAAAATTTTAGATTTACTGTGTTAAATAAAATATAGTATTAAAATTAAGACTGGGCATGGTGGCACATGCCTGTAATCCCAGCACTTGAGGAGGCTGAGGCATGAGGATTGTTTGAGCCCAGGAGTTTGAGATCAGACTAGGCAACATAGCAAGACCCTATCTCTACACAAAATTAAAAAACAAAAACAAAAACAAAAAAAAGCTTAGCCAGGCATAGTGGCGTGCGCCTGTAGTCCCCACTACATGGGAGGTTGAAGCTAGAGGATCACTTGACCCCCAGGAAGTCGTAGTTACAGTGAGCTATGATTGTGCCACTGCACTCCAGCCTGGGTGACAGATGGAGACCCTATCTCTAAAAAAAATAAAATTAAGGTCAACTTTTTCTGTTTTGTTTTTTTTTTTTTTTTTTTTTTTAGTAATAAAACGTAATAATATCAATTCTAAGTCTATTGAAAGGCATGTCAATTCATGTATGTTACATATTTACACATGACAGTGATAAATGCAGACTAATACAGGTGTGGCATTACAGTGAGTCAAATACCATGAGCAGCATTGCAATTGATAACATATTTTCTGAAATGGGGAGCATTTCTTGAACACGTCCCAAACAGATCAGAGTACCAGCTGTGATGATCATTCCTGGATTTACCCTGAAGAATTTGGAAGGCCCTGTCCTTTTATGATCATTGACCCTCTGGACGATTAGAGACACTGGGCCAGTTACTGTAGAGAAAGGCCCAACCAAGGAGGCTGCAGGGTGCTTTAATCCTCTCCAGCTTTTTTGGTTTTTCCCCCCTTAAGGACTGAGACACAGTGAATATTACTGTGGGAAGAGGAAATGGAAAGATCAAGGAGCTTGGAGTCAGGTGGATGCAGATTTGAACTCTACCCACTAGTGCTTATTAACTGAGATCTTAAACAATATACACAGGAGGGGCGGGGCAAGATGGCGACCTGGCAACCCGGTGTCTGAAGCCCTCTGCAAGGGAGATCTGCAGTGGGTC
>NW_007166293.1:0-768 GCF_000164805.1 Carlito syrichta
CCCTGTCTGTGTGAATTCCAAACTCAGTATACAAATATGCAGTTTCCCAAATGTTTCCTAGGAACGTGGACTCCATGATTCCTGGTTACATTTTAATAAATCGTACTAAATATTTGGCAAGTGTAAAACCCTGAGCCCCTCTCAAAATAAAAGTGGAAATGGAAATTTAAGGATTACACAGTTCATTAAGACCAGAGTTACATCCAAATACGGCAATAAGATACTTTTCTTCTGGGAATTTGGCCTTAGTTGTCCCTAGTAACCTAAGGAGCTTTTACTACCAGACACCCGTTTACAACTCTCAAGAGGACCAGAATGTTGCAGGAGTCCTAAAAACACTGATTGATAATCATCACAAGCCAAATATCTCCGAAATATGAGATGAGCTCGAAGCCCTGATTCTTTTTTATCCCGTAGCAAGACACCCTGAGAATTTTTCGGATTGGGGACTAGTGTATCACAGATTCCTTATTCTTCCTTATCGAGGGGCCATGTAGTGTTCTGTATATGAGGACTCTCTTTCCCGAGATACCTGTTGGAAACCCTGATTCTTGTTTAGCCCTTACCAAGATTTCACGTAGATATTGTGATGGAGGAACCGTGTAATACACGTTTCATATTCCTCTTTAGCAAGAGATCGTGAAGATTCGGTACATGAGGCCTGCTATTACCTATGTTGCAGCTTCTAAACCCTGATTATGTATAGCCCACAGCAGATGGCCTGTTGATTTTTAGGACTGGGGATTGCTAAAAACCCCGATTCTTTTT
>NW_007166294.1:0-667 GCF_000164805.1 Carlito syrichta
TGATGTTTGTTTAGACCTTACGAAGACGCCATGGAGTTTTTTGGGGATAGAGAAAACATGTTACCCAGACTCCTTATTCTTTCTTAGGAAAAGTCCGTGCTGTTGCCTGTATATGAGGATTTCATTTCCCTAGATTATTGTTCAAAAACCCAAATTCGTGTTTAGCCCTTAGCAAGACATCCTCAACATTTTTTGGGATTGAGGACATGTGTAAACCAGATTCCTTATTCTTCCGTCGCAATAGACAGTGCAGTTTCCTGGATATGAGGACTCCCATTATCCAGATTCCTATTCCAAAAACCTCCTTGTTGGTTATCTCTTAGCAAGACACTCTGTAGGTTTTTAATGGAGGACTCGTGTAACCAAGATTCCTTATTTTTCCACAGCAATAGTTCGTGTAGTGTTCCATATATGAGGACTCCCATTACTGAAATTCCTGCTTCATACTCAGCTAGACCCCGAGATATTTCATGGTGTCCTAGAATTCCAGTTGACTGCATATCAAGAGAAAGACTCCCGAAAAGGTCTTGTGGAATTGGAACCCAAGATTCCTGGTTCCCTTTTCAAAAGAAACCCTAAAAATATGGCGACATAGTAGACCAGATTGCTGATTAAACCTTTTCAAGAGACCTTGTAGAATCAGGCGATTGAGAACTCCAAGAACTGG
>NW_007166295.1:0-699 GCF_000164805.1 Carlito syrichta
CCCAGCTGCATTCTTTCAGCAAAAATGGCTGTCTTCTAAAACTATATTCTACAATTGCACCTTTCAATAATTCTAAGATCATGACCCAGAAGCTGAGACCAATTCTAAGACACTTAGATGTGACACGAGTTTGAATTATAAGTTGTGTGAAAGCCAAAACTGCAGTTTGCGGAAGAATGGAAGCAATGAGCTTCTAAAGTTAGCTTGTCCTATTCCAGTCTCAGAGTTTTTATGTTTTGAGCTCACAGGAGCTTAATCTGGTTAGCGCTGAGTAGAAAGGGGGAGGAAATGGGTTCAAATAGCTCCTGAATGCATCCTAGTGGTCTCGGGGTCAACGGCCCTTCCTGATCCCTAACGCTCAGTGGGCCTCCATGGCTGGCTCCCAACACAGTGTCTTCCTGTCGGGCATGGGCACAGACCCAATGGACCAAGGAGGGACTGCCTGGGAGGTGACATTCTTGTCTGGAAACTCCCTGGGGTTGGGACTGCATGTTGTCTGAAGGAGCACATCTATGCCAGCTGGAGCAGGTGAGATGAGAGGAGGAGGGGCTGAGCCTCGAAGCACCCTTGCTCTTTCCCAGACAGTACTGCTAAATCCCTTGACCACTGTGTGTGGCTGACCTCTGCGTACTTTTCCAGCCACCTCTCAGAATCCCCTGTCCTTGAAGAGACATGACCCAATACCTGCCCTTATTCCCT
>NW_007166296.1:0-454 GCF_000164805.1 Carlito syrichta
TGACTTAACTAGCTAGCCAACAGGCTAGCCAGCTGACTTAATTAGATAGCTACCTACCTAACCAGAAGGCTAACCAGTTGACTTAACTAGCTGACATAACAAGCTAGACAGCTGGCTAGTCAGCTGACTTAACTAGCTGGCTACCTAGCTAGCCTGATGGCTAACCACTTGAATTAACTAGCTGACTTAACCAGCTAGGCAGCTGTCTAGCCAGCTGACTCAACTAGGTGACTTAACTCGTTAGCCAACTGACTAGACAGCTGACTTAACTAGCTGATATCACTAGCTAGCCAGATGGCTAGCCAACTAACTAAACTAGCTACCTACCTATGAATCATGCTGACTTGCCAACTGACTTAACTAGCTGGCTTAACAAAGTAGCCAGCTGGCTAGTCAGCAGATTTATCTAGCTTGCTATCCTGCTTTGCAGCTGGCTAGCCAGCTGACTTAACTA
>NW_007166297.1:0-350 GCF_000164805.1 Carlito syrichta
CTTGTGGGCCAACTCGTCAGTCAACTAATTAACCCAGTTAATTAGTTGGCCAACCAGACGACCGACTTGTTAAGCCTGTTAACAAGTCAGCCGAGTAGTCAGCCAAAGTGTTAAACCAGATAAGTAGTCATCCACATCAGCCACCAACAAGTTAAGTCGCCTAGCTAACTCGTTACCCAACTAATTAAGACAGCTAAATTACTCGTTTACCAAATAGTTAAAATAGTTAGCTAACTCATTAACTAACTCGTTAAGTCAGCTAGCTATCTCATTAGCCAACTAGTTAGGTCGGCTAGCTAAGTAAGCTAGCTAATTAGCTAGCTTGCTGAGTCAGCTAGCTAAGACAGCTA
>NW_007166298.1:0-307 GCF_000164805.1 Carlito syrichta
AAAAAAAGGAACAATTTCAGAACCTGCCACAAGAGGGCAGATTGTTTTTTCTAGTTTGTGCAAGAATGGGTATGTGAGGGTTTGATCTGTATTCCCTCACCTTTTTTTTCTTTTTTCTTTCTTCTTTCCTTTTTTGGGTTTTATGTGTGTACGTGATTGATTGTCCATCTTGCAGTTTTTTTGTTTTGTTTTTTACTCTTTTTTTTTAGTTTAATGTCTGTGTGAATATATGTTTGAGGGTTTGATTTGAATTCCTCTTTACTCACTCTCTTTTCTTTTTCCATTTTGTGTTGGGTGTGTGTGTGTG
>NW_007166299.1:0-1728 GCF_000164805.1 Carlito syrichta
ATTCCTTTCCAATCCACTCCATTCCATTCAACTCCTTCCCATTCCATTCAATTACATTACTCTCCATTCCATTCCATTCAATTCCATTCCTTCCCTTTCCATTCCAGTCCATTCCTGTCCATTTCATTCCATCCCATTCCTCTGCATTCGATTCCATTCCTTTCCATTCCATTCCAATCCATTCCATTCCATTCCATTACACTCAACTCCTTTCCATTCAATTCCATTCTATTCCATTCCAATCCTTTCCGTTTCATTCCAATCCATTCCATTCCATTCCATTACACTCAACTCCATTCCATTCCACTTCATTCCATCCCATTCTATGCCTTTCTTCTCCATTCCATTCCATTCTAATCCGTTCCTCTGCATTCCACCTCATTCCATTGCAATCCATTCCATTCCATTCCATTACTCTCAATACTTCTGCATTTATTTCCTCTCCAATCCATTCCTTTCCATTACATTGCATTCCTCTCCATTTTCTTTCAACTACATTCCATTCCTTTCCTTTCTTCTCTATTCAATTCCCTTCCTCTCCATTCCATTCCATTCCATTCCTTTCCAATCGTTTAATGTCCATTCC
Source organism: Carlito syrichta (assembly GCF_000164805.1). Taxonomy (NCBI): domain Eukaryota; kingdom Metazoa; phylum Chordata; class Mammalia; order Primates; family Tarsiidae; genus Carlito; species Carlito syrichta. Next base: position 587 of record NW_007166299.1, read on the forward strand.
TTTCCATTCCATTCAATGGCACTCCATTCCTTTCAATATCTTTCAATTCCTTTCCAATCCTTTCCATTCCAATTCATTCCATTCCACTGCACACAATTCCATTCCACATCATTCCTTGCCATTCTATGCAATTCCTCTCAATTCCATTCCATTCCATTCTCCCCATTCCATTCTATCCCATTCATCTCCATTCCTTTCCATTCCACTCCATTCCATTGCATTCCTCTCCATGCCCCTCCATTCCATTCCAATACTTTCCATTCTATTCCAATCCATTCCATTCCATCCTATTCCTCTCAATTCCATTCCATTTCATCCCATTCCTCTCCATTCCATTCCATTCCATTCCATTCATTTCCGTACTTCTTCACTCCATTCCATTCCTTTGCAAACCGTACCATTCTGTTCCATTCCATTCCATTCCATTTCATTCCACTCCACTTCATTCCATTCCATTCTATTTCGTTCAATTCCGTTCCTTTTCATTCCATTCCATTCCATATCATTCCTTTCCATTCCATTCCATCCCATTCGTCTCCATTTCATTCCATTCTTCTCCTTTCCATTCCCTTCCTTTCCATTCCATTCCATTCTTCTCCTTTCCATTGATTCCTCTACATTCCAATCCTTTCCATTCCATTCCATACCTCTCCATTCCATACAATCCATTGCATTCCTTTCCATTTCATACCATTCCATTCCTCTCCATTCCATGACTCTCAATTCTTCTCCTTTCCATTCCATTCCTTTCTATTCTTTACCATTCCATTCCAATCTATTCCATTACTCTCTATTCCATTACATTTGATGACATTCCATTCCATTCCATTCCAATCCATTCCTATTCATTCCATTCCATTCGATTGCATTCTATTCCATTCAACTCCATTCCATTCCAGTCGATTCCTCTCCATTCCATTCCATTCCATTTCTCTCCATTCCATTCCATTCAATTCAATTCCATTCAACTCCATTCCATTTCATTCCTTTCCATTCCACTCCACTCCTTTCCATTCCAAACATTCCTCTCCATTCCATTCTATTCCATTCAATTAAATTCCATTCTTCTCCCTTCCATGCCCTTGCATTCCTTTCCATTCCCTTCCATTGAATATCATTCGATTCCATTCCTTTTCCCTCCA
>NW_007166300.1:0-926 GCF_000164805.1 Carlito syrichta
ATTCTTTTGCTTATTACTTATATACTTTTACTTATATTACTTACATATTACTTATGTATTACTTATATTATTTATATTACTTATATATTGCTTATATATATTACTTATATTATTTATATATTGTTTATATATATAGCTTATATATATTGCTTATATTACTTATTTTACTTATATTACACATTACTTATATACTTTGCTTATAGTACTTATATTATTCATATTACTTATATATTTCTGCTTATTATAGCTTGAGCTCCCTGCATTCCTATAAGAAAAGGAAAAGTGTAACTAAGTTCAGGCTTTATTTCAGTTTTCTCAACTTTTAAAGGAAAACCTTAGAAAGAGGTGCAGTAAGCTTAATGGGGCAGTTTCTATTAATGTGCCCGATTTGTCCACACACATAACATGAATACACTAAAACATTTTGCTGTTTACCTGCACCCTGCATACCTTGAGCGATCTGTGAAAAGGTTTCTCCCTTCAATGCTGTGGACAAAGCCATCCCTTGCATAATAGCTGAACTTACGTCCATGCACTGGCAGATAAAATCAGTAAACCGTCAGGTCTTGCGTATGGGTCTAAGCAAAGCCTGACAAGTATTATTAGCATTTTTAAAAGCCAATTGTTTGATAAGAATTTCTGCTGCTTCTTCATTAGTAATTACCCAATTAATAGCCATAGTGAGTCTGGAAACAAAGTCCTCATAAATTTTCTCGGCCTTTTGTTTTATATCAGATAGAGAAGAAGTCTGAGCAGTGTCTGCCGGTAATTTTTTCCACGTGGTGAGAGCACAATGATTTATCTGAAGTAAAACATCTTTGGGTAGAGAAATTTGATTAGCCATTTGGGTATACATACCAGTCCTGGAGAGCATATCATGAGAAATAATGAATGAACCAGCAGGTCGATCTAAATTCTGGTCCATG
>NW_007166301.1:0-490 GCF_000164805.1 Carlito syrichta
TTTCTTTCTTTCTTTTCTTTTCTCACTAGGTTGTCCAGGCTGATCTCAAACTGGCCAACTCAGGCCGTGCTCTAGACCTGGTCCTCCCAAACTGCGGTGATCACAAGCTTTCCATTTGGTTGACATCCTGGTCTTCCTGCATGTACTTGAACTATCGGCTGGAGGCAATATGTCTGCAGAGGCCTGCCCTAACCCAAGGTTTTCTGGGTTTTGCTTGTGGTTCAGGTGGGGGCTTGCTATGGTTTCCAGACTGGTTTCGAGATCCTGGGCTCTGGTCATCTTCCCGTCTTAGCCTCCCCAAGTGGCGAGGAGACAGCCATGAGTTGCCCTGATGTCTACACCCCTTCCAAAGTTTTGAAAGTCACGCCCTTCCTTTCCCTGAGGCAGCCCCTGGGAGGAGTGAGCAGGTCTACCCTGGGGAACAGGCAGGCAGTAGTGTGGGCATCCCCACAGAGACAAAGCCCTGCACCAGGCACTTCCCTGGGGGTTT
>NW_007166302.1:0-1318 GCF_000164805.1 Carlito syrichta
CAAGGTGAGAGGAAGGCCTGAGCCACCGGGTCCAAGTCCAGCCTGGGCACCTTGGAGAGAGCTTATCTCTACAAGAAGTCAAAAAATGAGCTGAGCGTGGTGGTGCATGCCTGTCATTCTGTACACATGGGAGGCTGCAGCAGAAGAATCACTAGAATCCTGCTGGTGGAGGTTGAGGTGGCCAAGAGCAGGCCTCTGCACTCCTGCCTGGGTGACAGAGCGGGACTCTGACTCAGAATAATAATACCAACCACCACCACCACCACAAGCACAGACCGGGCTCAGGGGCTCAGGCTGGGATCCTGGCCCTTCAGATGTCCAGGCGAGTGGATGATCTGAGGCTGTGGGTTCAACAGCAGCCCAGGACACAGAGCAAAACTTATCTCCGCCATCAAAAATAAATCCAAAGGTTAGTCAGGCATGGTGGCACAGGCCTGTGATTTCAGCCAATTGGGGTCTGAGGAGGGAAGATCGCCTGAGCCCAGCAGGTGGAGTCTGTGGAGACAGTGAGCCTGGCCCTGCACTCCGACCTGGGCAACAGGTTGGAATTCCAACTCCAAAAATAATAATTACCACCACCACCCCTGCCACCCAGTGCAAGAAGACACCCTCAGGGATGGGAGAGGAAAAGGCACTTTCTGGCCTGTCACTCATGGGAGGTTTCAAAGGTTGCTACTGGTCATGTCCGTCCCATACCTTCATCATGCATCCCAGAAGCCCTGCCTCCACCGTCCACACTTGTGTTCCACAGCAAAGATGTGTGTAAGTTCACGGAAGAAATGGCCCCGAGCTAGGGCGGCCATCAGGCGCAGATTGTTTAAGTTGGTACTGCAATGCCCCGGCCAGTCCAGGTTCCAGTTGCCCTGTCTGCCACCTTCAGACAGGGGTAGGACTCCTTCCTCTCCCAATCTCATCATCCCCTGCCCATGCAGACCTTTCCTTGGGGAGCCATGGATGCCAGTCATGATGCAAGTGGGAGGCATCTTATTTGTTGCCAGAGACCCCGACAGCCAGTCTGGGGCACAGGAGCACAATCGTGGCTCCCGGGGCCTCAACCTGCAGGGCTCAGGCTGTCTTTACACCTTGGCCCCCAAGTAGCTAGGTCTCCAGGGACAACCATGCCAGACATGATTTTGGGGACCTATCACTGTGATGATGACTGGCCACTCTACCCGGGCTGGTCTCTGACCCCTGGGCTCAGGCAGCCTCCTGCCTCGGACTCCCAGTTAATGGGCTGAAGACTGTGTGCCACAGTCCTGGCTTGGACTCACACATACTGTCGGCAGGGGTGACACTTCAGCCACTCTGGAACCTGCGG
>NW_007166303.1:0-1050 GCF_000164805.1 Carlito syrichta
TGAACGATAGTCATATCCATGGGCCTCAGCCTGGGCAACAGAGCCAGATACTGTCTACAAAAATTTGAGAATCGTACACAGGGTGATAGCTTTAAAGCCAGGAAAAATGGGATTGGGGGAAGAAATGTCCCCGAGTGATGGATGTGTCCCTGGCCTTTCTTTGCAGAAGGTCCTTGTTGTTCGGAGTGTCTGTCTTGGGGCACATTTCACACCTCGGAGACGGGAGCTGGCAGGAACCCAACCAGGGAGTGTGGGAACTCCCACACCAAAGCGGGCACAGACATTTGGGGGGGTTTGGGGTTGAAAGGTGTCAAGCTTCGGGGACCCTCACATGTGGGGGGAGTGCGGGGAAAGGCCTGAGGGGAGAAAGTTTGCAGGAGAATTGATTTCTTCCTTTCTTTCCTTTTTTCTTTCTTTTTCTTTCTTTCTTTCTTTCTTTCTTTCTTTCTTTCTTTCTTTCTTTCTTTCTTTCTTTCTTTCTTTCTTTCCTTCCATTCTTTCTTTTTCATTCTTCCTTCCTCTCTCTCTTTCTCTCTCTCTCTTTCTTTCTTTCTTTCTTTCTTTCTTTCTTTCTGTCTGTCTTTCTTTCTGTCTTTCTTGTGTTTCCTCACTAGGTTGACCAGGCTGCTCAAAACCACTCAACTTGGGTCATCCTCATGGCCTGGGCCTCCCAAACTGCTGCGATCACAGGTTTTTCATTTGGTCAACATCCAGGTCTTCCTTCCAGTCTTGAACTCTGGACCAGAAGAGATCCTCCCCCTGAGGCTTGCCATCACCAAAATTTTGCAAGGTTTTGCTTGGGTCAATGTGTTGACTTGCTGTGGTGTCCAGCCTTGTCTCGAGTTCCCAGACTTCAGTCATCTTCCTGTCTTGGCCTCCCCAAGTGCCGAGGAGACAGGCGTGAGTCGCCCAGCCATTCCACCTCATGGAAGGTTTGACATTCATGCCACCCTCCCTTTCACTGAGATGCCCCATGGGGGGGAGGTTGGGTTCCCACCAGGAACAAGGCGGGATGAAGTGTGGTAGCTCTGGCAGAGACACATACATGCT
>NW_007166304.1:0-615 GCF_000164805.1 Carlito syrichta
TCAACTTGGGTCACCCTCATGGCCTGGGCCTCCCAAACTGCTGCGATCACAGGTTTTTCATTTGGTCAACATCCAGGTCTTCCTTCCAGTCTTGAACTCTGGACCAGAAGAGATCCTCCCCTGAGGCTTGCCATCACCAAAATTTTGCAAGGTTTTGCTTGGGTCAAGGTGTTGACTTCCTGTGGTGTCCAGCCTTGTCTCGAGTTCCCAGGCTTCAGTCATCTTTCTGTCTTGGCCTCCCCAAGTGCCGAGGAGACAGGCGTGAGTCGCCCAGCCATTCCACCTCATGGAAGGTTTGACATTCATGCCACCCTCCCTTTCACTGAGATGCCCCATGGGGGGGAGGTTGGGTTCCCACCAGGAACAAGGCGGGATGAAGTGTGGTAGCTCTGGCAGAGACACATACATGCTCCAGGCACTTCCCCCATGATAGGTTCAGCTGGTGAATCTGGCGGCCCTCTCAGGGGTCCCGGATCTTCAGAGGGAACGGGTCTCACCATGGTCCCCCAGAGTGGTGTGGAGGTTGGGCATGGGGGATCACGCCTGTCATCCTGGAACTCTGGTATGCCTAGGCAAGAGGATGGCCTGAGCTCCTGGGTTCCAGACCAGCCTAGG
>NW_007166305.1:0-705 GCF_000164805.1 Carlito syrichta
CATTTTTCTTTCTTTCTTTCTTTCTTTTTCTTTCCTTCTTTCTTTCCTTTCTTTCTTTTCTTTCCTCACTAGGTTGCCCAGACTGCTCTCAAAGCCCCCAACTCGGGCCATCTATTGGCCTGGGCCTCCCAAACTGCTGCGATCACAGGTTTTCCATTTGGTCGACATCCTGGTCTTCCTTTCTGGTCTTGAACTGTGGGTTGGAGTTGATCCTCCCCCTAGGCTTGCCTTCACCCAAGGTTTTCTAGGTTTTGCTTGGGTCGAGGTGTTGATTTGCTATAGTGTCCAACCTTGTCTCAAGTTCCCTGGTTCTGGCCATCTTCCCATCTCAGCCTCCCCAAGTGCCAAGGAGACAAGTGTGAGTCACCAGGCCGTCCACACCCCACTGAAGGTTGAGTGTCATGCCCTTCCTTTCGCTGATGTACTCCCTAGGAGGAGCGAGTGGGCCCACCCTGTGGAACGAGGAGGGTGGAGGAGTGCACTCTCCAGCAGAGACACAGCCATGCGCCATGTGCTTCCCCTGTGAAAGCCTCGGCGGATGAATTCAGCCACCCTTTCTGGGATCCCGGGTCATCAGAAAGGGAGCAGGCCTCACAGTTGTCCCCGAGATTGGTGTGGAGGTCAGGCATGGGGGCTCATGCCTGTCATTCTGGCTCTCTGGTACCCTAAGTCAAGAGGATGGGCCTGAGCCCCTGGGTTTGAGAC
>NW_007166306.1:0-353 GCF_000164805.1 Carlito syrichta
CACGGCAACCAACCGGTTAGAAGGCACGGCAACCAACTGGTTAGATGACACGGCAACCAACCGGTTAGAAGGCATGGCAACCAACCGGTTAGATGACACGGCAACCAACCGGTTAGATGATACGGCAACCAACCGGTTAGATGATACGGCAACCAACCGGTTAGATGACATGTCAAACAACCGGTTAGATGACACATCAAACAACCGGTTAGATGACACGTCAACCAACCGGTTAGATGACACGGCAACCAACTGGTTAGATGACACGACAACGAACCGGTTAGATGACGCGGCAACCAACCGGCTAGATGGCGCGGCAACCAACCGGCTAGATGGCGCGGCAACCAACCGGC
>NW_007166307.1:0-820 GCF_000164805.1 Carlito syrichta
AGTCGGTTAGCTCACTAACTAGTCACAAACTAGTCGACTAGTCCACTAACTAGTCCTCTAAATAGTGAACTAGTCCTCTAACTTGTCCACTAACTACCGCACTAGTTGACTAACTAGTCCACTAACCCACTAACTAGTCGAGCAGTCCACTTACTAGTCGAGTAGTCCACTAACAAGTTCATTAACTAGTCGACTAACTAGCTAACTAGTCGAGTAGTTCACTAAGTAGTTCACTAACTAGTGGACTAACTAGTAGAGTAGTCAACTAACTAGTCAGCTAACTAGTCCACCAACTAGTCTACTAGTCTAACTAGTCCACTAACTATTCTACTAGTCCACTAACTAGTCGGCTAACTGGTAAACTAACTAGTCGGTTAGTACTCTAAATAGTCCCCTAACTAGTTAACTATTCCACTAACTGGTCCACTATTTGACTATTTTACTAACTAGTCGATTAGTGCACTAAGTAGTCACTAACTAGTCGACTAGTTCACTAACTAGTCCACTAACTAGTCAGCTAGTCCACTAACTATTCGAGTAGTCCAATAACTAGTCCACTAACTAGTTGACTAGTTCACTAACTAGTTGATTAGTTCACCAACTAGTCAACTAGTTCACTAAGTATTCCTCTAGTTCACTAACCAGGTGACAAGTCCACTAACTAGTCCACTAACTATTCTACTAGTCCACTAACTAGTCACCTAGTCCACTAAGTAGTACATTAACTAGTCGACGAGTTCACCAACTAATAGTCGACAAGTTCACTAACTAGTCACTAACTAGTTTACTAGTCCACTAACTAATAGACTAATCCACTAAC
>NW_007166308.1:0-2395 GCF_000164805.1 Carlito syrichta
CAGTCAGCTAGTTAAGTCAGCTGGTAAACCTGCTGGCTAGCTAGGTAGCTAGGCAATTAAGTCAGCTGTTTAGCCAGCCGGCTAGCTAGTTAAGTCAGCTAGTTAAGTCAGCTGGCTAGCCAGCTTACTAGTTAAGTATCTAGCTAGTTATGCCAGCTGCCTAGACAGCTGGTTAGCTAGATAAGTCAGTTAATTCAGCTGGATAGCCAGCTGGATAGCTATTAGCAAGCTAGTTAATTTAACTGGCTAGAAAGCACACCAGCTAGTTAAGAGAGCTAGTTAAGTCAGCTGGCTAGACAGCTGGCTAGCTAGGTAGTGACCTAGTTAAGTCAGTTGGCTAGCCAGCTTGGTATCTAATTAAGTCAGCAAGTTAAGTTAGTTGGCTATCCAGGTGGCTAGAGAGGTAGAGAGCTATTTAAGTCAGCTGACTAACCAGCTGTATAACTAGTTAAGTCAGTTAGTTTAGTCACCTGGCTGGACAACTGCCTAGCTCATTAATCAAATAGTTAAGTCAGCTGGTTAACCAGTTGGCTAGCTAGTTAAGTCACCTCATTAAGTCAGTTGGCTAGCCATCTCGCTAGCTCGTTAAAAAGCTAGTTGTCAGATGCTAGACAACTGGGTAGCTAATTATTTCAGGTAGTTAATCAGCTTTCTAGCTATGTAGCTAGCTAGTTAAGTCAGCTAGTTATGACAGTTAACTAGCTAGATAAGTCAGCTAGTTAAGTCAGCTAGCTAGCTAGCTAGATAGCTAGGAAGCTAGCTAGTTATTCAGCTAGTAAAGTCAGCTGGCTAGCTAGGTAGCTAGCTAGTTAAGTCAGCTAGTCAAGTCAATTGGTTTGTTAGTTAATTCAGCTAGTCAAGTCAGCTGGCTAACCAGCTGCCTAGCTGGGTAGTTAGCTAGTTAATTCTGCTGGCTAGCCAGTTAGCTAGCTAGTTAAGTATCCTAGATATGTCAGCTCACTAGTCAGCTAGTTAGCTAGGTAGCTAGGTAGTTAAATCAGCTTGCAAGCCAGTGGGCTACATAGCTAGCTAACTAGTTAAATCAGCTGGCTATCCAGCTGGCTGGCTTGGTATCTAGGCAGTAACGTCAGCCTGCTAGACAGCTGGCTAGCTAGTTGTCACCTAGTGAAGTCATCTGGCTAGACAGTTGGCTACCTAGGTAGCTATAGCTAAGTCAGCTGTCTAGCCCACAGGCTAGGTAGTTAAGCCACCTAGTTAAGTCAGCTGGCGATCCACCTGGCTAGCTAGGTAGCTTGCTACTTAAGTCAGCTGACTAGACAGTTGGCAAGCTAGTTAAGTCACCTAGTTTTGTCAGGTGGCTAGCCAACTGGCTAGCTATATAGCAAGCTTGTTAATTCAGCTGAATGGCAAGCAGGCCAGTTATTTAAGTCAACTAGTTAAGTCAGCTGGCTAGTCATCTGGCTAGCTAGGTAGTGAGCTAGTTAAGTCAGTTGGCTAGCCAGATGGCTAGCTAATTAAGTCAGTTAGTTAAGTCTGCTGACAAGCCATATAGCTAGCTAGGTAGAGAGCTAGTTAAGTCAGCTGGCTAGCCAGTTGGCTGACTAGTTAAATCACCATGTTGTGCCAGCTGGCTAGCTGGTTAAGTCAGCCAATTAAGTCAGCTGGCTATCCAGCCGGCTAACTAGGTAGCAAGCTAGTTAAGTCAGTTGGCTAGCCAGTTGGCTAGCTAGTTAAGTCAGTTAGTTAAGTCAGCTGACTAGCTATTTAAGTCATTTAGCTAAGTCAGCTGGCTAATCAGCTGCCTAACAGGGTAGCTAGCTAGTTAGTCAGCTGGGTAGCCAGCTGGCTAGAAAGTTAAGTCACCTTGTTAAGTTAGCTTGCTGTCCAGCCAGTTACCTAGGTAGTGAGAAAGTTGAGACAGCTGGCAAGCCAACAGACTATGCAGGTAGGCAACTAGTTAAATCAGCTGGCTACAAATCAGGTTATCTAGTTATGTCAGCTAGTTAAGTCAGCTGGCTAGGCTACTGGGTAGTGAGGCAGCTAGGCAAATAAGTCAGCTGGCTAGCCAGCTGGTCAGCTAGTTTATTCAGCTAGCTTAGTCAGCTGGTTAACCAGCTTGCTAGCTAGTTTAGTCAGCCTGTTAAGTCAGTTGTCTAGCCAGCTGACTAGCTAGTTGAAAAGCTTGTTACATCAGATGGATAGTCAGCTGGCTTGCTAGATATTTCAGCTATTTAAGACAGCTGGCCACCTAGATTGCTAGCTAATTAAGACCGCTAGTTAAGTCAGCTGGCTAGGTAGTTAAGTCAGTTATTTCAGTCAGCTGGCTAGCCAGCTGCCAAGCAGGATGGCTAGCATTAGGTCAGCTGGCTAACCAGCTGGCTAGCTAGTAAGTCACCTAGTTAAGTCAGCTTGCTGGCCAACAGGTTGGTTAAGT
>NW_007166309.1:0-849 GCF_000164805.1 Carlito syrichta
CCAGCTTGGTATCTAATTAAGTCAGCAAGTTAAGTTAGTTGGCTATCCAGGTGGCTAGAGAGGTAGAGAGCTATTTAAGTCAGCTGACTAACCAGCTGTATAACTAGTTAAGTCAGTTAGTTTAGTCACCTGGCTGGACAACTGTCTAGCTCATTAATCAAATAGTTAAGTCAGCTGGTTAACCAGTTGGCTAGCTAGTTAAGTCACCTCATTAAGTCAGTTGGCTAGCCATCTCGCTAGCTCGTTAAAAAGCTAGTTGTCAGATGCTAGACAACTGGGTAGCTAATTATTTCAGGTAGTTAATCAGCTTTCTAGCTATGTAGCTAGCTAGTTAAGTCAGCTAGTTATGACAGTTAACTAGCTAGATAAGTCAGCTAGTTAAGTCAGCTAGCTAGCTAGCTAGATAGCTAGGAAGCTAGCTAGTTATTTCAGCTAGTAAAGTCAGCTGGCTAGCTAGGTAGCTAGCTAGTTAAGTCAGCTAGTCAAGTCAATTGGCTTGTTAGTTAATTCAGCTAGTCAAGTCAGCTGGCTAACCAGCTGCCTAGCTGGGTAGTTAGCTAGCTAATTCTGCTGGCTAGCCAGTTAGCTAGCTAGTTAAGTATCCTAGATATGTCAGCTCACTAGTCAGCTAGTTAGCTAGGTAGCTAGGTAGTTAAATCAGCTTGCAAGCCAGTGGGCTACATAGCTAGCTAACTAGTTAAATCAGCTGGCTATCCAGCTGGCTGGCTTGGTATCTAGGCAGTAACGTCAGCCTGCTAGACAGCTGGCTAGCTAGTTGTCACCTAGTGAAGTCATCTGGCTAGACAGTTGGCTACCTAGGTAGCTATAGCTAAGTCAGCTGTCTAGCCC
>NW_007166310.1:0-828 GCF_000164805.1 Carlito syrichta
AATTGCAGAAGACACCATTGGGGAAACTGGAACCCAAAACTATTCCTTTTCAGAACCCTAAATTCACAAGCCTTAACAAGTAAGTTAGACAAGTGGGATCTCATGAAATTAATATACTTCAGCAAAACAAAATAAACCATCAGAAGAGCAGGGATACAGCCGACAGAATGGAAAAAATGTTTCCCCAAATATATCTGAAAAAAGGCATAACATCTAGGATCTACAAGTAACTCAAACACTCAGAAAAATCACACAAACATTTGCTTTGAAAAGTGTGCAAAATGCGTGATTGGACACTTTTCATAAGGAGAGATACGGGCAGACAGCAGACACATGAAAATTGCTCAGTCTTACTCATCATCAAAGAAATGCAAATGAAACCACTTTGAAATCTCACATATTCCCTGTAAGACTGACCATCATTAATAAAACAAACAATAAAAGATGCAGGTAAGGATTTGGGAAAAAATAAATGCTTCCATACTGCATGTGGACGGAAAAGTAGAGCAACACCTTTGAAAACAGTGTGGTGGTTTGTAAAGTGACAAGATATTGTCCTAGCATGTGATTCAGTAATCCACTGTAAAGAATATACCTGGAGGAACTCAAATCATTTTACCAAAAAGAAACCTGCAATAGTATGTTTTTTGCAGCTCTAACAACAACTGCAAAAAAAATGGTACTAACCATGTTGCCCATTAAAGCTGGAATGAATAAAATAAATGTGGAATATACACAGTGGAATGTTATGCAGCCATAAAAAAAGGACAAATAGAAGGATTTTGCAGAACGTTTGATGGATATGAGGTACGTCATTTTCAGTGATTT
>NW_007166311.1:0-802 GCF_000164805.1 Carlito syrichta
CAAAACAAAATAAACCATCAGAAGAGCAGGGATACAGCCGACAGAATGGAAAAAATGTTTCCCCAAATATATCTGAAAAAAGGCATAACATCTAGGATCTACAAGTAACTCAAACACTCAGAAAAATCACACAAACATTTGCTTTGAAAAGTGTGCAAAATTCGTGATTGGACACTTTTCATAAGGAGAGATACGGGCAGACAGCAGACACATGAAAATTGCTCAGTCTTACTCATCATCAAAGAAATGCAAATGAAACCACTTTGAAATCTCACATATTCCCTGTAAGACTGACCATCATTAATAAAACAAACAATAAAAGATGCAGGTAAGGATTTGGGAAAAAATAAATGCTTGCATACTGCATGTGGACGGAAAAGTAGAGCAACACCTTTGAAAACAGTGTGGTGGTTTGTAAAGTGACAAGATATTGTCCTAGCATGTGATTCAGTAATCCACTGTAAAGAATATACCTGGAGGAACTCAAATCATTTTACCAAAAAGAAACCTGCAATAGTATGTTTTTTGCAGCTCTAACAACAACTGCAAAAAAATTGGTACTAACCATGTTGCCCATTAAAGCTGGAATGAATAAAATAAATGTGGAATATACACAGTGCAATGTTATGCAGCCATAAAAAAAGGACAAATAGAACGATTTTGCAGACGTTTGATGGATATGAGGTACGTCATTTTCAGTGATTTATCACAGAATCAAAGAACAGAGTTCCATATGTTCTTACACATTAGCTGAAATTGATCACATATAGTGCTGTAGAAAATGATTGGAAGTCATGGAAAA
>NW_007166312.1:0-810 GCF_000164805.1 Carlito syrichta
AATCAGCTGACTAACCAGTTAACTAGTTAATTAAACAACCTAGTTAAATCAGCTCAATAGCCAGTTGATTAGATAGGTAGCTAAGTAGTTAAGTCAGCTAACTATACAGCTGGCTAGCTATGTACTAGGCAGTTAGGTCAGCCAGATAGCTAGCTGGCTAGCTAGTTAAGTCACCTAGTTAAGTAAGATGGCTAGACAGCTGGCTAGTTAGGTAGCTAGATAGTTAAGTCAACTGTCTATACCGCTGGAAATCTAGTTAAGTCACCTAGTTAACTCAGCTGGCTAGCCAGCAGGCTATGTAGGTAGGTAGCTCGTTAAGTCAGCTGGCTAGCCATCAGGCATCTAGTTATGGCAGATTGTTTAGTCATCTGGCTATCCAGGTGTCTATCTAGGTAGCTAGCTAGTTAAGTGTGCTGACTCTCCAGCTGGATACTTTGTTAAGTCAGCTAGTTATGTCAGTTTGCTAGCCGGCTGGCTAGATAGGGAGCTAGGCAATTAATCAGCTCACTCGACAGCTTGCTAGTTAGTTAATTCACCTAATTAAGTCAGCTGGCAAGCCAACATGCTAGCTAGGTAGCTAGCTAGTTATGTCAGGTGTCTAGCCAGCTGGCTAGATTATTAAGTGACCAAATTAAGTCAGATGGCTAGCCCGCTGGCTACCTGGGTAGCCTGATATTTAACTCAGCAGGCTAGACAGCTGGCTAGCTAGATAAATCACCTAGAAATTCAGCTGGATAGCCAGCTGGCTACCTTTGTAGCAAGTTATTTAGTTCAAATGGCTAGAAAGCAAGTCATCTAGTTAAGTTAGCT
>NW_007166313.1:0-791 GCF_000164805.1 Carlito syrichta
TGCCAGCTGTTAGCTAGGTAGCTAAGTAGTTAAGTCAGCTAGCTATACAGCTGGCTAGCTATGTACTAGGCAGTTAGGTCAGCCAGGTAGCTAGCTGGCTAGCTAGTTAAGTCACCTAGTTAAGTAAGATGGCTAGACAGCTGGCTAGTTAGGTAGCTAGATAGTTAAGTCAACTGTCTATCCCGCTGGAAATCTAGTTAAGTCACCTAGTTAACTCAGCTGGCTAGCCAGCAGGCTATGTAGGTAGGTAGCTAGTTAAGTCAGCTGGCTAGCCATCAGGCATCTAGTTATGGCAGCTTGTTTAGTCATCTGGCTATCCAGGTGTCTAGCTAGGTAGCTAGCTAGTTAAGTGTCCTGACTCTCCAGTTGGATACTTTGTTAAGTCAGCTAGTTATGTCAGTTTGCTAGCCGGCTGGCTAGCTAGGGAGCTAGGCAATTAATCAGCTCACTAGACAGCTTGCTAGCTAGTTAATTCACCTAATTAAGTCAGCTGGCAAGCCAGCATGCTAGCTAGGTAGCTAGCTAGTTATGTCAGGTGTCTAGTCAGCTGGCTAGATTATTAAGTGACCAAATTAAGTCAGATGACTAGCCCACTGGCTACCTGGGTAGCTTGATATTTAATTCAGCAGGCTAGACAGCTGGCTAGCTAGATAAATCACCTAGAAATTCAGCTGTATAGCCAGCTGGCTAGCTATGTAGCAAGCTATTTAGTTCAACTGGCTAGAAAGCAAGTCATCTAGTTAAGTTAGCTAGTTAAGTCAGCTGGTTAGCCGACTGGCTAGCTAGGTGGG
>NW_007166314.1:0-839 GCF_000164805.1 Carlito syrichta
CCAGGTAGCTAGTTAGTTAATCCAGCTGTTTAGTCATCTAGCCAAATTAGGTAGCTAGCTAGTTAAATCAGCTGACTAGCCAGCTAGCCAGCCTACAAGATAATCAGCTAGTTAAAACATTTAACTAGCCAGCTAGTAGTTAAGTCAGCTAAATATTCAGCTGCTTGTTAAGTAAGCTCGATACTCAGGTTCCTAGTCAGCTTGTTAGTTAAGTCTGCTCAGTTGTCAGCTAGCTAGTCAGCTTGATAGTTATGTCAGCTAGCCAGCTAATTAGGCTATTACCTAGCTAGTTAAGTCAGCTAGCTAGACAGCTAGATAGCTTTCTTGCTAGCTAGTTATGTAGCTAGTCAGCTAGGTAGTCAGGTAGCTGGTTAAGTCAGTTAGCTAATCATTTAGTTACTTAGCTAACTAGTCGGCTAGCAACTCAACTAGCTCGTCAGGTATCTAGTGAGCTCCCTCGCTTCCCAACAGGTTAGCTAACTAGGAGGCTCGCTTGCATGCAAACTGGTGAGGAAACTAGTCAGCTAGCTTGCCAGCCAACAGGTCAACTAACTTGTCGGCTTGCTCAAACGTCAAAAGATCAGCTAACTAGCCGTTTGCTCAACAGCCGACTAGTTAAGTCAGTTCACTGTTCGGCTCACTTGCCAGCTAACTAGTTATGGCAGACACGTGTAGGCTCATTAGACAGCCGAATAGTTAATTCAGCTGACTAATTGACTCACTTGCCGGCTGACTAGTTAAGTCAGCACACCTGTTGGCTCACCCTCCGGGTTGACTTGTTAAAGCAGTTAAATGGGTTGCCTACTAGCTGGCACACTAATTAAGCTAACCAATTGGCC
>NW_007166315.1:0-891 GCF_000164805.1 Carlito syrichta
ATTAGCTAACTATGTAATTCAGATACTTAACCTTCTACCTAAATAGATAGCTAATTAGTTAAGTCAGCTGGTTAGTCAGCCAGTTAAATAGTTAGCTCACTATTTCATTCAGGTAGATAAGTCAGCTAGCTAACTAGTTAAGTCAGCCTGTTAAGTCAGCTAGCTAAGTCAGCTTCTAATTTAGTCAGCTGGTTAAGACAGCTAGCTAACTAGTTAACTAAAGTAAGTCAGCAGGTTGAGTCAGGTTTTTAGCTAGTTAACTAAATGGTTAATTGATCGGGTTGAGACAGCTTTCAAGCCAGTTAGCAAATGAGTTTAGTCAGCTACTTAACTAGGCTAGCTAGCTATTTAGCTAACGAGTTAAGTCAGCTGGATGTTAAGCTACATACCTAGATAGCTAACAAGTTAATTCAGCTGGTTGAATCATCTAGCCAGCTCATTAGCTAACAAGATATTTCAGATGATTAAATAACCTAGCTAGCACGTTAGATAACAATTAAGCTAACTATTTATCTAGCTGGTTAAGTCAGCTAGCTATCAAGGCAGCTAACTATTTAAGTCAGCTTGTTAGCTAGGTAGCTAGCTAGTTAGCTAACTATTTAAGTCAGCTGGAAAACTAGATAGCTAACTAGTTAGCGAATTATTTATGTCAGCTGGCTAGCTAGGTAGCTACTAGTTAAGTCAGCTACTTAAGTCAGCTGGCTAGCTAGGTAGCGAGCTAGATAAGACAGTTGGCTAGCCAGGTGGATAGCTGGTTAATTCAGCTACTTAAGATAGCTTGTTATCCAATTGGCTAGGTAGGTATCTAGCTAGTTAAGTCAGTTAGATAGCTACCTGGCTAGCTACTGATGTCAGTGAGTGAAGTCAGCTGGCTAGTCAACTGGCTAGATG
>NW_007166316.1:0-691 GCF_000164805.1 Carlito syrichta
CATTAAATAACCTAGCTAGCACGTTAGATAATAATTAAGCTAACTATTTATCTAGCTGGTTAAGTCAGCTAGCTATCAAGGCAGCTAACTATTTAAGTCAGCTTGTTAGCTAGGTAGCTAGCTAGTTAGCTAACTATTTAAGTCAGCTGGAAAACTAGGTAGCTAACTAGTTAGCTAATTATTTATGTCAGCTGGCTAGCTAGGTAGCTACTAGTTAAGTCAGCTACTTAAGTCAGCTGGCTAGCTAGGTAGCGAGCTAGATAAGACAGTTGGCTAGCCAGGTGGATAGCTGGTTAATTCAGTTACTTAAGGTAGCTTGTTATCCAACTGGCTAGGTAGGTATCTAGCTAGTTAAGTCAATTAGATAGCTACCTGGCTAGCTACTGATGTCAGTGAGTGAAGTCAGGTGGCTTGTCAACTGGCTAGATGGTTAAGTCAGCCAGTTTAGTCAACAGTCTAGCCAGCTGGTAGGAATGTACCTAGGTAGATAAATCAGCTTGCTAGCCATCAGGATATTTCTTCAAGTCAGTTAGTAAAGTCAGCTGGCTAGCCTGCTGGCTATATTGATAGCTAGCAAGTTAAGTGAGGTGGCTATCCAGCTTGTTAGCTTAAGTCAGCTAAGTTAGTCAGCTGGCTAGCCAGCTGGCTAGATAGATAGCCGGCAGTTTAAGTCAGCTGGCTAGCCAGTAGA
>NW_007166317.1:0-750 GCF_000164805.1 Carlito syrichta
TATTCAGCTGGCTAGCTTGATAAGCTAGGTAAGGTAGCTAGCTAGGAATGTCAGCTGGCTAGCCAGCTGGCTAGCTATTTAAGTCAGCCCAGTTAATTCAGCAGTCCAGGAAGCTGGCTAGCTAGTTAAGTCAGCTAGTTAAATCAACTGGCTAACTAGTTAAGTCAGTTAGTTAAATCAGCTGCCAAACCAGCTGCCTAGCAGGGTAGCTAGCTAGGTAAGTCAACTGGCTGCTAGCTGGCTACAAATTTAAGTCACCTAGTTAAGTCAGATCGCTGGCCAGCAGTTTAGCTAGGTAGTGATATAGTTAAGTCAGCTGTCAACCAGCGTGAAATGTAGGTCGGTAGCTAGTTAAGTCAGCTGGCTAGTCATCAGTCTATCAAGTTATGTCAGCTAGTTAAGTCAGCTGGCTTCATATCAGTCTAGCTGGATAGCTAGCTAGTTAAATCTCCTTGCTAGCCAGCTAGCTACTTCATTAAGTCAGCTAGTTAAATCAGCTGGCTAGGCTACTGGCTAGCTAGTTAGCTAGATGATAAAGAAACCTGGCTAGACAGCTGGCCGGCTAATTAAGTCAACTAGTTTAGTCAGCTGGCTAATCAGCTGGCTAGCTAGTTAAGTCAGCTCGATAAGTCAGTTGTCTAGCCAGCTGGCTATCTAGTTACAAACCTTGTTACATGAGATGTGTAGCCATCTGGTTTGCTGGTTATTTCTGCTAGTTAAGTCAGCTGGGTTGCTAGGCAGCTAGCTAGT
>NW_007166318.1:0-712 GCF_000164805.1 Carlito syrichta
GGGTCGACAGCCATGGGCCACAGTCCCCAGCATGGTCTTTCACATTCTGTCAGTGGGGGCAATGCAATGGAAGGCCTCCAGATGGAGGCCACCACATTCCGTTTAGCCAGGACCACAGGCAACATCAAACGCAACTCCAGTGTTTGCGTTTCAGGGAGATACGAGGTCTTGCTATGTGGTCCAGGCTCATCTCAAACTTCCAGGCTGTAGCCGTTCCCTGACTTGACCTTCCATAGCCACAGCCCAATTGTCTGCTGATCCACCATCTTTCGGGAACTCTAGGCCCAAGGATGAGGGCTTGCTCCCAATTGATATCTGTCTGTTCTTAATGATCTCATCTCCATACATAAATGGATGCTCTACTATTTTTGATTTATTCTTTGAGTCGAGGTCTCACCTGTCACCCAGGCTGGAGGGAATGGCTTGCTCCTGGTCAATACAGCCTCAGACTGCTGGGCTCAATCCAGCTTTCCCCAGCATTCCGAGGAGGCAGAAGAAGAGGCGCATGCCACCAAATTCAGCTCATTTGGATGGAGGGTATGAATGAGGGCTCGCTGAGTTGCCCGAGTAGGTTACAGCTGGTGGGTTCAGGCTGGACCCTGATCTCTGACTCTGAAAGTGTGTTAATGACGAGGTTGAGCCCCTGAGCCTGGCCTCGATCCTTCATCAAAAACAAAATACAAGGCCTGGTGCAGCGGCCCATGCCTGGAAT
>NW_007166319.1:0-804 GCF_000164805.1 Carlito syrichta
ATCCCAAATTATTTCACTGTTCCTTATGCTTGGTTTATGTTCCTCAAAAGCAATCCAACAGTTTTAATATCATAAAATCCTAATAGTCAATAACTTCTGAAACTTATGCATACCCATTTATGACTGACTTAAACCCTAATACCTTCTTATTCTGTGCTAACTTTACCTGTACTATAAAAAACTCTTAATTATAGGTCAGACCAGTTCCTAAAGAATGTGACCCAGTCCAAAATGGACGCTGGGCCCTTAGGAATGTGACCCAGCCCAAAGTTCGTGCTGGGCCATTTCTGGTAACCCTAGATAACCATCTCATGCTGGAAACAACTCTAAATGTATACACTAATTCTACACATATATTTTAAAATCTTATAAAGAAGCTTGTATCACGTATAAGGCTCCCAAATGTGGTCTGAGTTTGAACTGTGTTAAGTTTAAAGCCGAAACTGCAGTCTGTGAGAAGCGGGAACAATGGATCCCTAGAGTCAGCCATGCCTGTCATATTCTCAGAACTTCATGCTTAGATCATTAAAATCCCTACCAGTGGGTAGTGCTAAACGACAAGGAAAGGAGGAGGGAATGGGCCTTCAGCTCCTGAACCAGCCTGGTGGTCTCAGCGTCCGCAGCCTGCCTGGATCCCTAATGCTCACGCAGGCCTCCACGGCTGGCTCCCAACATGAGACCATAAGAAACACTTAATACTTTCATTTATTAAGTAGATTCAAACAACATAAGTATGTCCTAACAACTTTGTAATCATCTGAAAAATAAATACAGCCAGGGCTCAGTGGCTCAGCCTGTAATCCC
>NW_007166320.1:0-865 GCF_000164805.1 Carlito syrichta
CACGTGAACTGACTGGTCAGTTGACTTAACTAGTCGATCGATGAGTGAAACAACTGGTCAGCTGACTTAACTAGTCAGACTTCAAGTGAGGCGACTGGTCAGCTGACTTAACTAGTCAGCCAGCGAGTGAGCTGACTTGTCAGCTGACTTTAATCAGCTGGTGAGTGAGCCAACTGTTCAGAAGACTTAACTATTTGGCTGGAGAGTGAGCCAATAGGTGAGCCATATTAACTAGTCAGCCGGCGAGTGGGCCTATCAGTGAGCTTCCTTAAATAGTTGACTGGCGATCAAGTAGACTGGTGAGCTGACTTAATTAGTCAGCTGGCGAGCAAGACAACTAGTCATCTGACCTTTTGGCCTGCGAGTAAACTGACACTTTAGTTGACCTGTTGGCTGGTGAGCGAGTCGACTAGTTTTCTGACTGGTTGGCAGGCGAGTGAGTTGACTATTTAGCTGACCTAATGGAAAGTGAGTGAGCCCACTACTTAGCTGACCAGCTTGCAGAGTTGCTAGCCGACTAGTTAGCTAAGTAACTAGCTGATTTCCTAGCTGCTTAACTAGCTAGCTGATTAGCTAGTTGGCTATCTAGCTGACATAACTAGATAGAAAACAAGCTATCTAGCTGTCTAGCTAGCTGACTTAACTAGCTAGCTAACAGGCTAGTTAGCTGGCTAGCTGACTAAACTATCTAGCTAACTAGCTAGCAGACTACCTAGCTGACTTAAGTAGCTAGCTGACTAGCAAGCTTACTCCTGAGCTAACTTAACTAACTAGCTGAATAGTTAGCTGACTTGCGAGCTAACTTAACTAGCTAGCTGGCTAGCCAGCTGACTTAACTAGTGGAATTGACTAGCTAGCCAGCTGG
>NW_007166321.1:0-562 GCF_000164805.1 Carlito syrichta
ACAATCATAAACACAAAAGATGGAGTCACATCTGACCCTGAAGAAATACAAAAGATCATTAGAGACTACTATGCACACTTGTATGGAAATAAACTTGAAAACCTTAAGAAAATGGAGCACGTTCTGCCATTACACAACCTATTTAGTTTGGAACCAGAATAAATTGAGACCCTAAATAGACCAGTAACAATCAAGGAAATTGGCTATGTAATAAGAAAATTACCTACAAAAAAAAGCCCTGGTCCAGATGGCTTTCCAGCAGAATTCTACAAGACATTTAAGGAGGAGCTGATACCAATCCTACTGAAGGTATTCCAGGCGATTGAAAAAGATGGAACTCTCCCCAAATCATTTTGTGAAGCCAACATCACATTGATACCCAAGCCAAGTAAAGATCCAACAAAGAAAGAGAACTTTAGGCCGATATCTTTGATGAACATAGTTGCTAAAATTCTCAACAAGATCCTAGCAAACCGGATTCAACAACACATCTCAAAAATCATCCTTCATGACCAAGTAGGCTTCATTCCAGGGATGAAAGTCTGGTTCAACATACGTAAAA
>NW_007166322.1:0-687 GCF_000164805.1 Carlito syrichta
CCCTCTTGATAAAAACCCTCGAACATCTAGGCATACAGGGAACATACCTCAAAATAGTAAAAGCCATATACGAGAAACCCACAACCAACATATTCCTAAACAGACAAAAATTGGAACCATTTTCCCTGAAAACTGGAACAAGACAAGGATGCTCATTCTCACCCCTCCTGTTCAACATAGTATTGGAAGTCTTGACTCGACCAATCAGAGAAGAGAAGGCAATCACAGGTATCCAAATAGGAAAAGAGGAAGTCAAATTATCTCTCTTTGCAGATGATATGATTGTGTACCTTGAAAACCCAAGAGAATTTGTCAAAAACCTCATTACACTGATAAAGGCCTTTGGCAAAGTCTCAAGATACAAAATAAATGTGCAAAAGACAATGGCATTTCTTTACACCAATACTAAAACAGAAGCCCAAATAAAAAACACAATTCCATTCCCAATAGCCACAAAAAAAGAGAAATACCTTGGCATCTTTCTAACCAGAGATGTGAAAGACCTTTACAATGAAAACTACAAAACACTGCTCAAAGAAATCAAAGATGGCACAAACAAGTGGAAAAATATCCCATGCTCATGAATTGGAAGAATTAACATTGTGAAGATGCCCATCTTACCTAAGCCAATCTACAAATTCAATGCAATACCCATCAAATTACCGGCAATTTTCTTCTCAGACCTCG
>NW_007166323.1:0-738 GCF_000164805.1 Carlito syrichta
CCAAGCCCTGATTCTTGTTTGTCCGTTAGCAAGACGCTCTGAGAATTTTTACGTATTGAGGACTCGTGTAACATAGATTCCGTATTCTTCCTTTGCTAGAGACCATGCAGTGTCCTGTATATGAGGACACCCTTTCCCCAGATTCCTGTTTTGAACCCTGATTCTTGTTTAGCGCTTAGCAAGACGCCATGTAGATTTTGTGATTGAGGAACCATGTCTAACACATTCCCTATTTTTCCTTAGCAAGAGGCTGAAAAGTTTCCGGTAATGCAGACTGTTAGCCACATTCCTGCTTCGAATCCCTGAATCTTGTTTAGCCCTTAGCAGTGCACTCTGTAGTTTTTTGGGGATTGACAACAAGTGTAACCCAGATTACTTATTCTTTCTTAACAGAAGGCCGTGTAGTTGCCTGTATATGAGGACTCCATCTCCCCAGATTCATGCATCAAAAACCCTGATTCGTGTTCTGCCCTTACCTGACGCCCTGAATTTTTTTGAGATTGAGGACACGTGTAGCCATATTCCTTATTCGTCCTCAGCAATAGGCAGTGCAGTTTCCACTATATGAGTACTCCCATTACTCAGATTCCTACTTCAAAATGCGGATTCTTCGTTACCTCTTAATAAGACGCCCTGTGGATTTTTGGGATTGTGGACTAGTGCAACCCAAATTCCTCATTCTTCCTTAGCAAGAGGCCGTGTTTTCCTGTATAATGAGATGCCCATTACCCAGAATCC
>NW_007166324.1:0-1025 GCF_000164805.1 Carlito syrichta
AGTTAGTTAGCTGAATTAACCAAGTGAATTAAATAGTTTTCTAACTATTTTACTAGCTGAATAATGAGCTGACAATTAATTTGCTAACTATTTATGTATCAGACTCAAGTACCTGATTTAAATAATTATCAACTAGTGAGCTAGGTGACTTAACTTACTTACTCAGCTAGCTAGTTAGCTAGTTCACTTATCTAGCTGACTTAACTAGTTGGATAACAAAATAGCTAGCTAAATTAACGAGTTGGTTAATGAGTTAGATAACTGTTTTAACTAGTTGGGAAACAAGTTAATTAGCTGACTTAACTAGTTTGTTAACAAGTTAGCTAGGTGACATAACTTGTTGACGAGTCAGCTGACTAGCTAGCTGGTTTAACAACTTGGCTGACTACTCAGCCAACTTATTAGCTCGCTTAACAAGTTGGCTGACTAATCTGCCGATGATTTAGTTTGGTTAAATAGTAGGCTGATGATTTGGCCCCATAGTTAGTTCGGGTTAGAATTTGGCTGGGTAGTTTGCTCACCTAATTAGTCGGCCGACTAGTTGGACGACTAGTTAGCTGACCTAACAAGTTGGGAGTCTATTTAGCTGACCTAACTTGTCAGCTGACATGTTGGCCCACTAGTCAGCCGATTGGTTAGCTGACTTAACTAGATGGCTGGCTAGTAGTCCGAAAGGTTACCTGACTTAACTAGTCAGCCGACGAGTTGGCAGACAAGTGAGCTGATGTAAGTAGTTGGCCCATGAGAGAGCTGACTGGTCAACTGAATTAACTAGTCTGCTTGCAAGTGCGCTGAAGCATGCGATGCCATAACTAGTTGGCTGGCTAGTGAGCCGACCAGTGAGTTGACTTAACTAGTAGACTAGAAAGCGAGTCGACTACTTAGCAGACCTGTTGGCCTGCGAGTGAGCTGATAAATTTTTGACCTGTTGGCTGGCGTGTGAGATGACTAGTCTGCTGACCTGTTGGCAGGTGAGTGAGCCTACTAGTTAGCTGACCTGATGGAAAGTGAGGGAGCCCACTAGT
>NW_007166325.1:0-674 GCF_000164805.1 Carlito syrichta
CTCTCTCTCTCTCTCTCTCCCTCTCTCTCTCTCTCTCTCTCTCTCTCTTTGAGATGACATCTCACTCTGTCATCCAGGATGGTATGTGGTGGCACAATCATGGCCACCCCTGAGTTGACCTGCTGGGCTCAGGTGATCCTTCTGCCTCAGCCTTCCAAGTTGCCAGAACTGCATGCATACGCTACTACCCCTGGCTAATTTTTTGATTTATTGGAGAGATGGTGACTTACCATATTTTCCAGGCACGTCTTGAACCGGCAGGCTCAGGCAATCCTCTTTCTTCAGCCTCCCAAAGTGTTGAAATTACAATCTTGAGCCATTGCACCCAGCCCTTTTTCTCTTTTTATAAGTACATTAATCTCATCTTGAGGGCCCAACCTCATAACCTAATCAAACCCAAATTCTCTCCTAAAGGCTTCATTTACAAATGCCATCAAACCAGAGAGTAGGGTTTCAATGCCTGAATTTTGGGGTGACACAGGCCCTCAGTCTATTGCAATAAGGAATAAATTATAGTGAGTTTTTGGAAAGTCCATGTCAATCTATATTCAAATATTGTATTTCTTTAAATATTTGTTATTTTGTCATAATGATATTTTGATGCCAAAAATATCATGTGTAGTAAATATGTGTTTTAGATTCTTATGCTAAATTTAAAAAAAGTAATATTGATA
>NW_007166326.1:0-1245 GCF_000164805.1 Carlito syrichta
GAATTAAAGTCATTAAACTAATAGAATCAATGAAGCACACTCTGTGACATTTCGTTTAGGTCCAATGTCCTTTTCAGGTCTGAATTTTTAGTTTTTTTTTCAAGCTGGTAAAATTAGTTTGCAGTTAGGGTCCATTCCCCTGATCTGCTGTGAAGGACAGTTCAGAATAACCTCGGTTCAGAAGTATGGTCTATGTCTTTATCAAGCTTGTTTCTCCCGTTTCGGTGTTGTTACCTTGAATCGCCAGCAGGTGCTGCTATCTCATTTGCTCGCCCCAGAGGGGGTGGGGCCGGACAGGAACAAGATGGCTGCCTGCCTCCGAGCAGGCAACAGGATCCCCACTCCAGGCGGACAGGACAGTCTCGGATGCAGGAGCGGTGGCAGCGATCCCAGCAGATCTTCCCTGAAGCGGTTTGGTGTGGATCTCCTCCGGCCGGGTTGTGATGAGCTACCCGTGCCAGAGGCCGCGGCGGCGGCGGCGGCGGCGGTGGCGGCGGCGGGAGCGCTGGTGGGGGGAGGGGCTGCGGCAGCGGCGGGAGAGTGCAATGCAGTAAAACTGTCCAGTCGTTGCGATGTTCCAGCAATAGCGATGGCCGAGCTCTGTCTGAAGAGCAGGCTGCAATGCTGGGGTCCCCAGCCTCCCAGGGCGAGAGTCAGAGACCCACTGCAGGTCTCCCTTGCAGAGGGCTTCAGACACCGGGTTGCCCGGTCCTGAAACTTTCAAGGGACACACTGACCCAGATTCCTATTTCATTCTAAGAAAAACGACGAGATGTTTCCTGTTGACCTGGAAGTCCAGACTCTTGTGTACCCATAGAAAGATGACAAGAATATGCCTGGGGATGTGGATTCTAAGATTCCTGGTTACCTCCCCAAAATTCCTCCTAAAAATTTGAACACCTATACACAAATTCCTAATTCCAGACAGCGGGGGCAATGAAGTTTCTGGAGTATGAGGTAACACTGAAGTCAGGGCATACGTTCAAAAAATCCGAGAGGATTACTTGTGTCCTGGAATCTGGCATCAGAGGTTCCAAGTATCTCAATGGACTTGTAATGCCAGATTCTCGTTCACAACTATCAAGAGTACCAGAGAGTTGCTGGAGTCCAGGAATGATTGATTCATAATATCCACATAAGAAATACCTCTAAAACATGAAGTGTGCTCAAAGCCCTGATTCTTTTTCAGCCCTTAGGAAGATGGCCTGTCGATTTTTGGGATTGATGACTCATATAACCCAGATT
>NW_007166327.1:0-994 GCF_000164805.1 Carlito syrichta
TAAAGAAGCATTACATCTAGGATCTACAGGAAATTCAAACACTAGAAAAAGAAGGCAAGCATTCCCTTGCAAAGTGTGCAAATACGTGAGTGGACACATTTCATAAGAAGAGATACGGGCAGCCAGGAGACACATGAAAATTGCCCAGCCACACTAATCATCAAAGAAATGCAAATGAAACCACGTTGAAATTCCAAATACCCCCTGTAAGACTGGCCATCATTAACAAAACAAACTATAACAGATGCAGGTCAGAATTTTGGAAGAAAAAAATTCATCTACACTGCACGTGGACTGAAAAGTAGAGCAACATCTTTGGAAAACTGTGGTGGTTTGTAAAGGGACAAGATATTGACGTACCATGTGACACAGAATTTCCACAGTAGAGAATATACCTGTAGGAACTCAAATAATTTTACCAAAAAGATACCTGCGCCCCTATGTTTTTGTAGCTCTAATCACAAATTCAATAAAACATGGTACCAACCATTTTTCCCATCAAAGCTGGAATGGATAAAATATATGTAGTATATACACAGTGGATTATTATGCAGCAATAAAAGAAATAGAAGGATTTTGCAGAACGTTTGATAGATATGAGGTAGGTCATTTTCAGTGATTTATCACAGCACAAAAGAACAGAGCTCCATATGTTATCACTCATGAGCTGAACTGGATCACTTATAGTGTGGTAAGAAAGTGATTGGCAGTAGTGGAAAACTGTTTAGGGGGAGGGGTGAGATTGACTGTGGAGGGATACTGCTAAGGAAGGGAGGGACATACCTCAGCAAACAGGGACCCTGCATTATCAATGTTTGTGTATCTAACTCTAATTGTACTCTACATTATTTTAAAAATTAAATAAAATAAATAAATAAATAAATAAATGAAAGCTGTAAAACATGCCACTGACTTTATTTGTTTATTTTATTCTTTATTTTTTAATTTAAAAATTGTTGCAATTCAGGGTTGGGCCTAGAAATGTTCATTATGC
>NW_007166328.1:0-812 GCF_000164805.1 Carlito syrichta
GGCTAGCTAGTTAAGTCAGCTCATAAGACGGTTGGCTATCCAGATGTAGCTAGTTAAAAGCTAGATAAATCAGATGGCTAGCCATCGGCTAGTTATTTCAGCTAGTTAAGTCAGCTGACTATCTAGAAAGCTAGCTCTATAAGTCAGCTAGTTAATCCCGCTGGCAGCTAGTTAAGTCATCTAGTTAAGTAGGTGGCTAGTTAGATAGCTAGATAGATAGCTAGCTAGTTACTCCAGCTACATAACCCAGCTTGCTAGCTAGGTAGCTAGCTGCTTAAGTCAGCTAGTTAAGTCAGCTTGCTAGCTAGTTAAGTCAGCAAGTTAAGTCAGCTGGATAGCCAGCTGCCTAACTAGGTCACTACCTGCTTAAGTCAGCTGGCTAGCCAGTTAGATAGTTAATTAAGTAACCTAGTTAAGTCAGCTCACTAGCCAGTTGCTTACCTAGGTACCTAGGTAGATAAGTCGGCTGGCAAACCAGCAGGATATGTAGCTAGCTAGATAGTGAAGTCAGTTGTCTATCCAGCTGGCTACCTAGGTACCTTGGAAGTTGAGTCAGCCTGCTAGCCAGCAAGCTAGCTAGTTAAGTCACCTCGTTAAGTCAGCTGACTAGACATATGGCTAGCTAGGTAGCTTGTTGATTTAGTTAGCTGGCTAGACAGAAGGCTAGTTAGTTAAGTCACCTAGTTTAGTCAGCTGGCTAACCAGCTGGTTAGCTATATAGGAAGTTAGTTAATTCAGCTGACTAGCAAGCAGGCCAGCTATTTAAGTCAGCTATTTAAGTCAGCTGGCTAGCTAGCTGGCTAGCTAGGTAG
>NW_007166329.1:0-1046 GCF_000164805.1 Carlito syrichta
AGATAAGTCGGCTGGCAAACCCAGCAGGATATGTAGCTAGCTTAGATAGTGAAGTCAGTTGTCTATCCAGCTGGCTACCTTAGGTACCTTGGAAGTTGAGTCAGCCTGCTAGCCAGCAAGCTAGCTAGTTAAGTCACCTTGTTAAGTCAGCTGACTAGACATATGGCTAGCTAGGTAGCTTGCTGATTTAGTTAGCTGGCTAGACAGAAGGCTAGTTAGTTAAGTCACCTAGTTTAGTCAGCTGGCTAACCAGCTGGTTAGCTATATAGGAAGTTAATTCAGCTGACTAGCAAGCAGGCCAGCTATTTAAGTCAGCTATTTAAGTCAGCTGGCTAGCTAGCTGGCTAGCTAGGTAGCGAGCTACTTAAGTCAGTTGGCTAGCCAGCTGGGAAACTAATTAATCAGCTAGGTAAGTCAACTGGCTAGTCAGCTAGCTAGATAGATAGAGAGCTAGTTATGTCAGCTGTCTAGCCAACTGGCTAACTAGTTAATTCAGCTGGATGAGTCAGCTGGCTAGTCAGCTGGCTAGCAGGTTAATTCAACAAGTTATGTCAGCTGGCTAGCCAGCTACCTAGGTAGGAAGCTAGTTAAGTCAGCTGACTAACCAGCTGGATAGCTATTTACGTCAGCTAGTTAATTCAGCTGGCTTCCCAGCTGGCTAGCTAGGTAGCTAACTAGTTAAATCAGCTGGCTAGCCAGCTGGATAGCTGGTTAAGTCAGCTAGTTAATTCAGCTGGCCAGCCAGCTGGCTTGCTAGTTATGTCAGCTATTAAAGTCAGCTGGCCAGCCAGCTGGCTAGCTAGGTCGTTAGCTAGTTAAGTCAGCTGGTTATCTAGGTATCTAGCTAGTTAACTCAGTTAGGTCATCTGGATAACCAGCTCCCTAGCAGGGTACCTAGCTAGTTAAATCAGCTGACTAGCCAGCTGGCTAGCTTTTTAGCTCACTGGCCAGCATGTTAGCTAGGTAGTTAGGTCGTTAAATCAGTTGGCAAGCCAGAGGGCTATGGAGGTAGATCCCTAGTTCAGTGTGCTGGCTAGCCATCAGGT
>NW_007166330.1:0-772 GCF_000164805.1 Carlito syrichta
CGTGACACAACATGTCTTCGACTCAGTACAATAATACCAACCAACACCACCACAACCACAGGCTGTGCTCAAGGGCTCATCCTGGCAACCTGGTCCTTCAGAGGCAGAGGCGAGTGGATGCCATGAGCCTACTAGTTCAAGACCAGCCCAGGACATTGGGCGAGACCTCATGTCAGACATCAAAAATAAATCCAAAGATTAGCCAGTCATGGTGGACAGACCTGTGGTTCCAGCCACTCGGGGGACTGAGCCTGGAGGATTGCCTGAGTCTAGCAGGTGGAGGTCACGGTGTCCATGAGCATGCCCCTGTGCTCTGGCCTCGGTGATAGAGAGGGATTCTGACTCTAAATAATCATAAACACCACCACCAGCAGCCCTGACAAGCATCCCGAGGAGTTACCTTCAGGAATGGGATAGGAAAAGGCATTTTCAGGCCTGTCAGTCGTGCGAGGTTTCAACAGTGGCCACTGGGAATGTTGGTCCAATGCCATCGGCCATGCATCCCAGCAGGCCTGCCTCCACAGTCCACACCCATTCGCCACAGCAGAGACTCGTGTGAGCTCACGGAACAGATGGCCCCGAGTTAAGGTGGCCATGGGACACATAGAGATCATATCAGTTGGGCAACACCGCAGCCAGCCCAGATTTCTGTAGCCCATTCTGCCACCTTCGGGCAGGAGGAGTTACCCTTCCTTTCCCTATCACTCCATTGTCACAGCCCAAGCGGAACTTTCCCTTGGGAGCTGTGACGCCTGTCATGTCACACATGGGA
>NW_007166331.1:0-834 GCF_000164805.1 Carlito syrichta
GGTGGCCATGGGACACATAGAGATCATAGCAGTTGGGCAACACCGCAGCCAGCCCAGATTTCTGTAGCCCATTCTGCCACCTTCTGGCAGGAGGAGCTACCCTTCCTTTCCCTATCACTCCATTGTCCACAGGCCAAGCGGAACTTTCCCTTGGGAGCTGTGGACGCCTGTCATGTCACACATGGGAGGTGTCTTTTTGGTGCTGGAGTTTCTGTAAGACGAGCTGGGGTACAGCAGCATGGTCGTGGCTTCTGGGGCCTGGACATGCAGGGCTCAGGCAGACCTCCCATCTTGGTCCCGAGTGCCAGGACTCTGGGGGCCACCATGCCTCACGTGATTTATGGGACCTCTCACCGAGATGAGATATGGCAACATCTCCAGGGCTGGTCTCCAACCCCTGGGCTCAAGCCGTCTCCCACCTCAGGATGCAGGGCTGATGGCCATGGGCCACAATGCCCGGCATCGTTTTCCACATTCTGTCCATGGAGGTGATGCAATGGAATGCCTTGGGATGGAGACTACCACATCCCATATAGCAGATACCACGGGTGCCACCATGCGCTTCTCCAGTTTTTGCATTCCCAGGAGCGACGAGGTCTCATTCTTGACCCAGACTGGTCTCAAACTCCCAGCCTGCAGTGGTCCTATGCCTTGGCCTCTAAAAGCTACAGCCCAATTTTCTGCCAATCCACCATCTTTTGGGAACTCTAGGAGGCTGGGCCCTCCTTCCCAATTGATCTCTGTCTGTTCATGATGATCCCAACTCCATACACAAATGGATGATCCTCTTTTTTTTTCCTTTTTTTCTTTTTTTTTGAGTCGAGGACTGACCTG
>NW_007166332.1:0-821 GCF_000164805.1 Carlito syrichta
TTTGGGAACTCTAGGAGGCTGGGCCCTCCTTCCCAATTGATCTCTGTCTGTTCATGATGATCCCAACTCCATACACAAATGGATGATCCTCTTTTTTTTTCCTTTTTTTCTTTTTTTTTGAGTCGAGGACTGACCTGTCTCCCAAGCTGGAGGGAGGTGGCTCACTCCTGACCAATGCAGCATCAGACCACTGGGATCCACCGAACTTTCCCTGGCCTCCTGAGTAGCTGGAATGAGAGGCATGTGCCACCACGCCTGACACATTTGGATGGAGGGTAGAGATGAGGTCTCACCAAGTTGCCTGGGTGGGTCTCGTCTTGCAAGCTTGGGCCGGCTGCTGGCCTCTGACTCTGAAAGTGCTGGGATGACAACATTAAGCTGCCAAACCCAGCCTCCATTCTTCATTGAAAACAAACCAGAAGGCCTGGCGCAGTGGCACATGGATGGAATTCCAGCAATCTTGGAGGCTGAGGCTGGAGAATGACTGGAACCCAGGAGACCAAGGCCAGCCTGGGCCAGCAGGGAGACCCCCATCTCTACATCCAATCAAGCAGGGGGTCTGGGGTCGAGGTGCACGTCGTCCCAGCCACTTCAGAGTCTGAGGCAAGAGGATCATCGGAGCTTACAATTTCAAGGCTGGCGGTGAATGACGGGAATGTCCCTAGGCCACAGCCAAGACCACAGAGCCAGACCCTGTCTCCAAAAACATCAGGATTGTGCATATATTCTCAACTGAGTGTGGTGTGTTCACAGTGTGATTGGTTTTCAAATCCGGAAAAATAGAATTGGGGCAGAAGAAATGTACCTGTGTGAGGGATGTG
>NW_007166333.1:0-3569 GCF_000164805.1 Carlito syrichta
ATCTGTTCGTGGTGATACTGGCTTTTTCAGGCATGCAATTTTTCTAGCATGCACTTCAAAATTCTTCTAGCCTCCACTTGTTACCTCTATTCACGACCCAGTTCCAATGCTAATGTCACATTTTAGGCATTACAGCCACATCCACACTTCTTGGTATGAATATTCTGTCTTAATTTGTTCAAGTTGCTATAACAAAATACCATAGACTGGGTATTTTGCTTACAAATCTGGAGCCTGGGAAGTCCGCAACCAAGATGCGGGCAGATTTGATGTTTGACGAGGGTCCATTTCCTGGATCATATTTGGTGCCTTCTTGCGGTGTAGTCACATGCTGAAAAGGAGCAAAGCAGCTCTCTGGGTCCTCTTTTATATGGGCACTTTGCACTTTCATCAGCATTTTGCATTTTCCTTACACACATCCTGAAATATTTCCTGTACATGTACCAAGCAGTGGAATTTTTATAAATTGACTGACAATTGCATGGAAGAGTTAGGATCCAGCGATCCAGGGGAGCAGACAAGGTCTTCTTTGGAAAAGTGTATGGCCCCGCCAAACTGACAGAAGCGTATGCATCTCAGCTCTTTCACTGGTGAGGAGAGATTATTGGGCTCTCCCCTCCCTCAAGAGTGGTCCTTAGAAACATTCCTCTCTGGCAGAAAAGGAATTCCACAGCCCTTTCCTTCTCATACTCCTAGGTGAAGATGTGTGAGAGCTGTGTGAGGTAGAGCACAGGCCTGCAGTACCACAGGGCAAGGTGTTTCTGAATATGATGAAAACTGCGTAGCCTGATGAAACTTCATGGCCTCCCTGAGGGAATTGCCTTACAATACACTTTTGGTTTGTCTCAGGACCTTTCCACCACATCTCTTCTGCTTCTGGACTTAAGCCTGAAGTACCAGCAGGCCACAAAAGATGTGGTAAAAAGTGTGACCCAGGAAAAATTGCACTATACTCCAAAATAACTGTATGGCATTTCCAATCAAAACAGACAAGTCAGAGGAACATGTATGGAAATTAATATTAAGTGGGTAGAAGAAGAAGAAGAACGTTAGATCACGCTTAATTTATTGACGCTGACCCCATAAGTAGAGATTCTGGATAGCTTAAAAGTGAGACACATGCTCTAATGGTTTACTTGGTTGGTTGCCTGAAAATGAACAAAAGGTGGTCCACGTGACATGAAGTGGAAATGCCAGGACTGCCTTTGTACACAATACAGGAAGAGATCCAAAGACTTACAGAGATTGAAATGATAAAGCAGATAAATCAGATTTCCTGTGTAAGATCTGAAGCAATCCACAGAGGTCATCCATGCCTGGAGGCCCAGAAGACACCCCTTTCAACATGACTATGATATATAAATTTGTAAAGGGAGCTCCAATATCCTTGAAAAACTCTGTGGTCACTCTTCTCTGTAGGACACAAATTACAGTGGGAACTCCTGCCACTGAACTGAGATCCTTAAATGCAGTGGAAATAACTGCAGTGGGAGAACATGCAAGGAGTGTGTGGTAGCACTTCATCATGAAAACAAGGCTGTGTAGCTACAATAATGACAGCATAGTCAAAGTAGCAATCAGAGGAGTCTAACATACAAGGAGACCTATGGCACTGGCCAGTCGATCATGGTGTTCATAGGTTCCAAACAGTTGTGGAGGCTACTAAATTCTCTCTTAATTGGCACAAGCCACTTAGCAGATTTCTAAATCAAATGAACTGAAGTCGAATTTGACTTATGAAAGGGAGAGCTGTGGTTCCTGAATTAACTCCCCAACTTGAGCCAGTTTCCATACCCAGAACCCCAGGGATAAGTGGTAGGCCAGTTTTCCTAGGGGAAGAACCCACTACACTGCAAAAAAATTTATACTGTCAATCTTTCTCCCAACCTTCCCTAAGGAGACCCTTAGCCTTTTACCAGGGTGACCACTCAGCCTCCACAATGAAGAGAAATAATTTTATTTTCTTTGTTAATTACCTAGTTTCAGGTTCTTTAAAATAAACAACAGAAAACAGGTTAAGACAATTTTGTGCAGGTATTAATCTGACAGATGCTTTTTTCTGTTTCTCTTGGTAAAGACCACCAGAAACAGTTTGCGCTCAGTTTGCAGACCAGTAATAGACCTTTGTTTTTCTATCAGTTATGATGGTTTGTTTTATGTGTTAACTTGGCTAGCTACAGTACCCAATTACTCAATCAAACATAATCTATGTGTTGTGAAAGTATTTTGTAGATGAGGTGAGCATCAACAATAAATTGACTTGAACTGAAAACTATTAAGATTATGCTCGCCAGGCTTGGTGGCTCAGCCTGTAATCCCAGCACTTTGGAGGCCGAGGCGAGTGGATTGCCTGAGCCCGTGGGTTGCCCAGCCTGGACAACTTGGGAAGACCTCATCTCTACAATAAATTTTTAAAAATCAGCTGGGCGTAGTAGCGTGTGCCTGTAGTTTCGGCTACTTGGAAGGCTGGGGTGGAAGAATCGTTGGAGCCCTGCAGGTTGACGCTGGTGTGGCCATGAGTGTGCCACTGCCCTCTAGCCTGGGAGACGGAGTGAGATTCCAATTAAAAAAAAATATTACCCTCAAATTTTTTCCCAAGATGGCAGGTTAGAGGTCTTAGCATGCCTCATTCACTTAGACATAGCATGTAAAGATCAATATCGTGAGCTTTTATTCAAGAAGGAATATGGGAATTTACCTGAAAAGTAAGACACTCCAAATTCTGGGGAAGAGGAAGTTGGAAAGCAGCCTTGGCTGACAAGGCTCAGCTGTTAAGAGTGAATGAAGCCCCCCAGGACCTGAGAGAGTCAGAGTCTCCCTCTGTGATTCCCTTTTCCTTGAGGCATATGTGCAACCCAGAGAGCATCATGCTTCTCCCAAGCCCTGGAGCCAACCTGGGGAAAGACTGGGAGACGATGAGAGGGAAAAACACTGGAAGAGCTGCAGGCATTTTCTCAGACCCTCTCAGTCAAGTGTGAGATACCATTATCAGTCTTGGGCTCATACAAAGTTAGTCATTGTTTGGAGACCCAGCAGCCATGGCTGCTGCAGACATTAGTCTCCAGTTAGAGATTGGAGAACTTGCTCTGGAGTAGGGGAAGGATCCCACAGCCCGAATTGAATGGCAAGTGTGGAGTGCGCCCCAGTAGTATGTACTGAAATTGGACTCTCTCCTGTCATCAGAATGGAGCAGGAGGAGGGTTGCAGAGGTTGAGGTTTCTCATGAGTGGTGTGATGTGGCCAGGGCTGCTTTGTAGCCTGAGACTGATCTGTGTGTGTCATTACTGGGTGCCCCAGCCTGGTCCCTTGATCAGTTGCCGAGGGTGCTCCACTAGTTCCAAGGAGTGGGAAGAAGGCACATACCGATTTTGCTCTCCTAGATTGAGAGCATGAGCCACACCTCCTTTACCTTGTAAAGAACTTGGTACAGCAGTACCCATTTTGTTCCTACATCTGGGCATATTTGCAGAATTTTGTCATACCCATTCACCTGGAACAGGGGCCTAAACTGCTCCTCCCTTCCCCTGCAAAGACCTTGCTGCAGCGGAGGTTACTGCTCCACAGTGGTT
>NW_007166334.1:0-1431 GCF_000164805.1 Carlito syrichta
CATTTGGCAAACCTGCTCACGTGGAATAGGAGCCTGAGCCTCCTCTCCCTTCCTGTGCAGAGATCTTGTTACAGAGGGTCCCTCTCCACTCCATGCCTGGGCGTGTTTCCAGGCATTTGGTGCACCTACATGCCTGGAGATGGATATTTAGATGCACCTCCTTTCAGGTGAAGAAATCTTGGTGCAGCCATGCTCCTTCTGCTCCATGCCCAGACATATTTCCAAGCATATGGGGTACCCATTCCTCTGGATTAGGAGTTTTGGCCGTGCCTGGCAGAGAACTTAGGCAGCAGAGTTTTCCCCACTCTATATCCTGGCAGATCTCTGGGCACTTGGAATCTGTCTCTAAGAGCTCCTCCTCAGAGTTGGTGCTTATGCCTGCCATGGGGAACATGTAGACAGGCCTGCCTGATCCAGTCCTGCCCAGCTTAGTCCCCAGTTCCAAGTTGAGCAAGGAGCTCAGACTACTATGCACTCCACAGGACATCCCATTGCCCCAGAAACAGAAAGCATCTCATGGTAAAGACCAAGCATATAACCGGTTCCGCCAGAGCCACCTGTTATCCATAAGTTACACCTACCGGTATTGAGGTTGAACTGCACACCTCAATAGAAAATCTGTTGATGCAAATGCACAGCACTGGGGAACAAAAGAAACTTCCTCAGACTTCTCCCTCCTGGTCCTGCAGGAGGCAGTGAGCCTGCTCACAACCAAGTCTGTCATTACTAAAGCTAGCATTCAAAAAGGCCTTACGAAAGAAACCTATAACAAGGAACTTATACAGAGTCTTTGCCGCTGAAAGCACCCAGAACCAATGCCAAAGATTTCTACAAAGCATACATTAGAGCCCCATCTTCAAGGGGGAGGGAGATCTCTTCCAAATGATAGTAAATTCAAAAATATAAAGTAGAAATCACTTATTCAGATGAGAAAAACCTAGAGAAACAATTCTGGAAGAGTGAAATAAATGGAGTATTATAACCCCCTCACAAAAGATCACACTAACTCTCCAGCAACGGTTGCTATCCAATATGTAATCTTTGAAATTCCAAATAAAGAATTGAAAATATTGATTTTAAAAAGACTCAATGAGGTTCAAGATAAATTTTTAAATCAACATAAAGAAATCAGAAGAACAATTCAGGATATGAAAGAAGAGACAAATATTATTTTACAGCCCTCCCCAGAACTTTGGAAATTAAAAAGCCAATGAAATAACTACAAAATACAGTTAAAAGCTTTAACAATTAGCTAAACGAAGCAGAAGAATGAATTTCAGAGTAGTAAAACAGGTCTTTTTAATGAACCCATTCAGAAAAAAATAAGGAAAAGAGAATTTCTAAAAATAAACAAAGTCTTTAGAAATATGGGAGCATATAAAGCCTCCAAACTTACAAGAGATAGGTAATCCAGAGGGAGAACAATAAATG
>NW_007166335.1:0-900 GCF_000164805.1 Carlito syrichta
CTAGCTAACCTGCTGGATAGCCAACTGACTTAAAGAGCTGTCTTAACTAGGTAGCCAGCTGGTTTTAAGCTGACTTAACTAGCTGATTTAAACAGCTAGTCAGCTTCCTAGTCAGCCGATTCAACTAGCTGTCTCTCTATCTAGCCAGCTTGCTTGCCAGTTGATTACATAGCTGACTTAAGATAGCAAGCTGGATAGCCAGCTCATTTAACTAGCTAGCTACCTACCTAGCCAGAAGGCCAACCAGCTGACTTAACTAGCTGACTTGAACTGCTAGCCTGCTGGTTAGCATGATGACATATCTAGGTAACTACCTAACTAACCAGCTGGCTAGACAGCTGACTAAACTAGCTGACAACTAGATTGACAGTTGGCTAGCCAGATGACTTAACTCACTGACATCACTAGCTAGCTAGGTATCTATCTAGCTGATTAGCTAGCTAGCTAACTACATGGTCAGTTGTCTTCTCAGCTCTCTTACCTAGCTGAATTAACCAGCTAGCCAGCTGGCTAGCCAACTGACTTAAGTAGCTGACTAAATTAGCAAGCTGCCTAGCTAGCCAGCTGAATTAAATAGTTAGCTAACTAGCTAGATACCTAGCTAGCCAGCTGACTTAAATAGTTAGCTGCCTAGCTAGCTAACTGACTTAACCAGTTAGCTAACTAGTTAGCTTACTCATTATATAACGTGGTAGCTAGGTGAGTTAATTATCTTACTTAATTCATTAGCTAATGAGCTAGCTAACTGACATAATCAGCTGACTTAAATCTTTAGCTAGCTAGGTAGCTAGCTGACTCATCCAGCTGACTTAACTCGTTAGCTAACTAGTTAGCTAGCTTACTCAACCAGCTGTCCCAACCCATTTCCTAACTCGCTAGCTAGCTGACTCAACCAGCTGA
>NW_007166336.1:0-871 GCF_000164805.1 Carlito syrichta
TTTTGTTTTGTGAGAGGTCACTCAGTATTATAGACTCTAGTTCCATGCAGGTTGCAGCGAAATTCATGATTTTGTTCTTTTTTATGGCTGTGTAGTATTCCATCGTGTATATGTACCACATTTTTTTAATCCAGTCCTCTTTTGATGGGCAGCATGGTTGTTTCCAGGTTCTTGCTATTGTGAACAATGCTGCGATAAACATACGTGTGCAGGTATCTTTTTTATAGAGTGATTTGTGTTCTTCAGGGTATATTCCCAGTAGGGGGATTGCAGGGTCATATGGAAGGTCAATTTTTAGAGCTTTTAGGAATCGTCACACTGCTTTCCACAGAGGTTGCACTAGTTTACACTCCCACCAACAGTGTAGAAGTGTTCCCTTTTCACCACACCCTCTCCAGCAGCTGTTATTTTTTGAGTTGTTGATAATTGCCATTCTGACTGGAGTTCGGTGGTATCTCAGTGTGGTTTTGATTTGCATCTCCCTGATGATTAGTGAGGTTGAGCATTTCTTCATGTGTTTGTTGGCTGCTCGAATGTCTTCTTTTGTGAAGTGTCTGTTCATGTCTTTTGCCCATTTTATAATGGGGTTGTTTGTTTTCTTCTTTTCAGTACGTTTCAGTTCCTTGTAGATCCAGGATGTTAAGCCTTTGTCAGTCCTAGAGTTGGCAAATACTTTTTCCCAGTCTGTAGGCTGTCTCCCTGCTCTCTTGATGGTTTCTTTGGCTTTGCAGAAGCTTGTCAGTTTAATAAGGTCTCATTTGTCTATCTTCTCTCTTAAGTCCTGTGGGTTTCGGGTTTTGTACAGGAATTGGATGTCAGTTCCGATTTCCATGAGAGTATTTCCTTCCTTTTCTAAGGTTCTTATGGTTTG
>NW_007166337.1:0-875 GCF_000164805.1 Carlito syrichta
ACAGTGTAGAAGTGTTCCCTTTTCACCACACCCTCTCCAGCAGCTGTTATTTTTTGAGTTGTTGATAATGGCCATCTGACTGGAGTTAGGTGGTATCTCAGTGTGGTTTTGATTTGCATCTCCCTGATGATTAGTGAGGTTGAGCATTTCTTCATGTGTTTGTTGGCTGCTCGAATGTCTTCTTTTGTGAAGTGTCTGTTCATGTCTTTTGCCCATTTTATAATGGGGTTGTTTGTTTTCTTCTTTTCAGTACGTTTCAGTTCCTTGTAGATCCAGGATGTTAAGCCTTTGTCAGTCCTAGAGTTGGCAAATATTTTTCCCAGTCTGTAGGCTGTCTCCCTGCTCTCTTGATGGTTTCTTTGGCTTTGCAGAAGCTTGTCAGTTTAATAAGGTCTCATTTGTCTATCTTCTCTCTTAAGTCCTGTGGGTTTCGGGTTTTGTACAGGAATTGGATGTCAGTTCCGATTTCCATGAGAGTATTTCCTTCCTTTTCTAAGGTTCTTATGGTTTGAGGTTTTACATTTAGGTCTCTGATCCATTTGGAGTTAACCTTTGTGCATGGGGATAGATAGGGGTCCTGTTTCAATCTTCTGCATGTGGTCAGCCAATTTTCCCAGCACCATTTACTGAATAGGTTCTCCTCTCCCCATTGGTAGGTGGTGGGGGCTTTGTCGAAGATGAGTTGGTTGAGAAATTGAGGTTTTGCTTCTGGGATCTCAATTCTGTTCCATTGATCTATATGCCTGTTCCTGTACCAATACCAAGCTGTTTTGATGATTGTAGCTTTATAGTAAAGTTTGAAATCTGGTATTGTGATACCACCTGCTTTGTTTATTTTTGCTGAGGATTGTTCTGGCTATTCTTGGATGTTTGTG
>NW_007166338.1:0-683 GCF_000164805.1 Carlito syrichta
TTAAAGTCTAGAAGTGTGATACCACTACGTTGTTTCTTTTGCTGAGGATTATTTTGGCCTATTTGCTGTTGGTATATAAAAATGCAACTGTCTCAACTGTATATCTGACAAAGGCCTAACATTCAGGATCTACAAGGAACTCAAACGCACAAAGAGGAAAAAAAAAACAAAACAAAAAGCCCCATGAAAAAGTGGGCAAAAGGCCAGGCATGGTGGTTCATGTCTGTAATCCCAGCACTTTGGGAGGCAGAGGCGAGAGGATTGCCTGAGTCCAGGTGTTTGAGACCAACATGGGCAACTGGGTTAGACCTCATCTCTAAAATTAAAAAAAAAATCTGGGCATGGTAGCACGTGCCTGTAGTGCCAGCTAACTGGAAGACTGAGGTGGAAGCATCCCCTGAGCCAAGCAGGTCAAGGCTGTGGTGGCCGTGAGCATGCCACTGTACTCCTGGGCAACAGAGTGAGACCGCTACTCAAAAAAATAATAAAAATAAAAGGAAAAAGACATGAATAGAACTTCTCAAATGAAGACATCCGAACAGTCAAGAGATATATGAAAAAATGCTTAGCCTCACTAGTCGTCAAAGAAATGCAAATCAAAACCACACTGAGATTCCACCTAATTCCAGTCACGAAGGCCATAATTAATAACTCAACAAACAACAGATTCTGGAGAGGACGGA
>NW_007166339.1:0-820 GCF_000164805.1 Carlito syrichta
CAATTACTTGCTGGGGGCGTACAAGTTCACTGATGTGTAACACGCTTTACAAATCATGTACCGTCACGAGACTTTCAGGTTCCCAGTGAACAATTACAATTCCATGATGTATGAATCACAGGTGCACAATTTCAATACAGATTGTTCAAAATGTTCTCCACAATGTTCAATAAATCATTCATATTATACTCTAAGTTCTAAGTCCTGATTAAAAAACTTTCCAAGTTAACTCTAAGTTCAATCCAATTTTACTAACCTTTAATATTTTTGACGATTAATATTATTAACTTAACACTATACTATAATCTATAAGTTTACTTAAATGACTTAATTTTATTACCTTAATTTTATACTATTTATTTTTATAATTCTTATAACCTACTACATTTCTATACTGCCCTATGATTGTATATTAATTACCTATGAACTTATCCTTAACCTAAAATCTTATCACAACTTCTATAAATCTCAAATATCTAAACTATTGTCTTTTATACTTTATTAATTACTTATCTTATAATATCATGTCCAAATTCTAATACAACTATTATCCTACTATAATCTATTACAAACCTTATCATTAGTACTAATAAGTATAAAAATTATGAACTTACTCCATGTTCTATAAAACTTAATTCAATGACATTTTAACCTAAAACCTAAATCTGATTGCCTATTACATGGAAACTACCTACGTCTCAAAACCTGCCATGCCACTTTAAAACAATGAACTGCACAGTTGCCATACGACAGCCGGGGACTGAGCAAGCTGAAAGTTACTGCACGTACAAAAACAAGAACGTTCTGCTTGACCAAAGCA
>NW_007166340.1:0-813 GCF_000164805.1 Carlito syrichta
TTTTATTAATGATGGCCATTTTTACAGGGGGGTATGGTGTTATTTCAATGTGGTTTTCATTTGCATTCTTGATGATGAGTGAGGCTGAGCACATTGTCATAAGTCTGCTGGCTGCCCATATCTCTTATTATAAAAAGTGTCCAATCATGTATTTTGCCCACATTTGAAAGGGACTATTTTTCTGTTTTTTTCCAAAGGCTTGGGTTTCTTGTAGTACCTAGATGTTATGCCTTTGTCAGATATTGAGTTGGAGGATAGTTTTTCTCACTCATTGGGCAGTTTCCCTGCTCTTTTGATGGTTTCTTTTGTTTTGCAGAAGTGTATTAATTTGATGTGATCCCACTTGTCTAACTTTGTTCTTAAGGTATGGACATATAGGTTTCTGAAGAAAAATTAGTTCCCGGACCCACTTTCCATAAAGGTGCCTCTAGAGTTTTAAGATTATTATAATTTGGTGTTTTATGTTTAGGTCTTTGATCCATTTAGATTTAATGTTTATGGTGATAGTTAGGGGTCCTGTTTCAATCTTGTGCATGTGGTCAGACTTTTCCCAGCACCATTTACTGAATATGTTCTATATTCCCCAGTGGGTCTTGTAGCTTTTTTAAAAGATGAGTTGGTTGAGAATTTGAGGATTTCATTCTCTTTCCTTATCCATTGACCTTTGTACCTTTTTTTGTACCAATACGAGGCTGTTTTGATTACTGTAAACTTATAGTAAAATTTGAAGTCTGGAACAGCAATAGCTCCTGATTTGTTTCTTTTGATAAGGATTCTTTTGACTATTCACGATTGTTTAGGGTTTATATAAAT
>NW_007166341.1:0-1032 GCF_000164805.1 Carlito syrichta
CTAACATGTCGGCCGACTAGTCAGCCAACATGTTATGTCACCTAGCTAACTAGTTAACCAACTAGTTAAGTCAACTTATTTACTCGATTACCAACTAGATAAAACAGTTAGCCATCTCGTTAACCAGCTCGTTAAATCAGCTAACTATCTCGTTAGTCAACTAGTTAAGTCAGCGAACTAAGTCTGCTGGCTAAACAGCTGGCAAGCTAAGAAAGCTAGCTAAGTCAGCTAGTTCACTAATTAGCTAGCTATTTAAGTCAGCTACTTAAGTCTACTACCTAGGTAGTTAGCTAATTAGTTAAGTCAGCTAGTTATTCAGCTAAATAAATAGCTACATATTTAATTCAGGTAGTTAAGTCAGCTAGTTAACTAGTTAAGTCAGCCAGTTAAGTCAGCTAGCTAAGTAGTTAAGTCAGCTACCTAAGTCAGCTACCTAATTCAGCTAGTTAAGTCAGCATTCTAATTTAGTCTGCTTCTTAAGACAGCTAGCCAGCTAGTTAGCAAATGGGTTGTCAGCAAGTTGAGTCAAGTAGTTAGCTAGTTAACTGAATGGTTAAGACAGCTGGTTGAGTCAACTAGCTAGCTAGTTAGCAAACAGGTTTAGTCAGATGGTTGAGTGGGCTAGCTAGCTAGTTAGCTAATGAGTTGTCAGCTGGATGAGTCAGATTGCTAGCTAGTTAGCTAATGAGTTAAGTAAGCCAGTTGAGTCAGCTACCTAACTTGTGAGCTAACGAGTTAGGTCAGTTAATTAAGAAAGCTAGCAAGCATGTTAGATAAGGAATAAGCTAACTAGTCAGATAGCTGGTTAAGTCAGTTGGCTAGCCAGGTGGCTAGGTAGTTAAGTCACCAAGTTATCAGCTCGCTAGCCAGCAGGTTAGCTACGTAGTTAGGTAGTTAAGTCAGCTGACGAGCCAGTGGGTTATGTAGCTAGGTAGCTAGTTAAGTCAGCTGGCTAGCCCTCTGGCGTCTAGTTATGTCAGCTACTTAAGTCAGCTGTCTATCCACTATCCAGCTGTCTAGCTAGGTAGCTAC
>NW_007166342.1:0-804 GCF_000164805.1 Carlito syrichta
CTTTCCCCCTCCCTACTTTTTCCTTCCCTCCACATCACCGTCTTCTTTAATTCTGTTATTCAGGGGTAAAGGGATTGGTTTTACTTCTGTTTGTTCAATCTCCTATTCTTTATGTATGTCCTCTTACTTTGTTAAATTCTGGAGTTGCACTGTAGGTTGGAGGTGGTCCTTTTTGCAGTTTTGAGATTTACTTAAGGGGAGAGCTGTGATTCAAAATCTGTCTGCATGTCCTGGTATTTGCTGACAGGTGTGTGGATAATGTGGAACCCACTTCCTACTGCCCTGGATTCTGTCTGTGCAGTAGGGCTGTAGGCTTATTCCCTGAAATAAAATGTGGTTAGCAGAGGGGAGAGAATGGAGCAGATAGTGTGTTGAAGAGGGCAGTGGAGAGATAGAGGAGTAAGGAGAGAAACAAACGAGTGTACCAACAAATAGAGAGAGAGGCCTATACTGAAACAGATAAAAACAATAGACCACAGCTACAGACGAACCAACTCTCATACAAAAAATAAAAATAAAGCATATAGTGATGCTAACATACAAGCTAACCAACCACCTTGTTAGTGTGCTGTTCCTCTATACAAAGATATGGTTTACAGAGAGAAGAAAAGGAAAAGGAAAAAAAGAAAAAAGGGAACAATACAGTAGGAACAGAATTAAGTCATTAAACTAATAGAATCAATGAAGCACACTCTGAGACATTTTGTTTGAGTCCGATGTCCTTTCAGGTCTGATTTCTAGTTTTCTTTTCAAGCTGGTAAATTAGTTTGCAGTTAGAGGTCAGTTGCCCCTGATCTGCTGTGA
>NW_007166343.1:0-4781 GCF_000164805.1 Carlito syrichta
CTAAGACACAAATTAGGCAAGTAGTAGCAGACGAGAATAATAGGCAAGTAGTACCATAAAACAATAATAAGGAAAGTAGTACCATAAGACAATATTAAAGTAAGTAGTATAATAAGACATAATAAGGCAAGTATAATCAGACAACACTAATAAGGGAAGTAGTATCAGACGACACTAATAAGGCAATTAGAATCATAAGACATCAATAAGGCAAGTAGTAACATAAGTCACTATTAAGTCAAGTAGGATCAAAAGACTCTAATAAGGCAAGTAGTATCATAAGACACAAATAAGGCAAGTCGTATCAGATGACACTAATAAGGCAAGTAGTATCACACGACAATAATGAGGAAAGTAGTATCAGAAGACACTAATAAGGCGAGTAGTATTATAAGACCCTAATAAGGTAAGTAGTATCATAAGATACTGATAAGGCAAGTATATCAGACGATACTAATAAGGCAAGGAGTATCAGACGACACTAATAAGGCAAGTAGTATCAGACAAAACTAATAAGGCTAGTAGTATCAGACGATACTAATAAGATAAGTAGTATCACAAAACACTAATAAGGCAAGTAGTACCATAAGACAATATTAAATTAAGTAGTATCATAAGAAACTAATAAGGCAAGAAATATCAGACGACACTAATAAGTCAGGTAGTATCAGACGTCAATAATAAGCAGGTAGTATCAGACCACACTAACAAGACAAGTAGTATCAGACGACACTAATAAGGTACGTAGTATGAGACGACACTAATAAGGCAAATAGTATCAGACGATATTAATCAGGCAAGTAGTATCAGATGACACTAAGAAGCCAAGTAGTATCATAAGCCATAAATAAGGCAAGTTGTTTCAGACGACACTAATAAAGCAAGTAGAATCATAAGACACTAATAAGGAAAAGAGTATCAGACGACACTAATAAGGGAAGTAGTATCAGACGACACTAATAAGGCAAGTAGTATCATAAGACTCTAATAATGCAAGTAGTAATATAAGTCACTATTAAGGCAAGTAGTATCATAAGACTCTAATAAGGCAAGTAGTATCATAAGACACTAATACGGCAAGTCCTATCAGACGACACTAATAAGGCAGGTAGTATCAGACGTCAATAA
Organism: Carlito syrichta; assembly: GCF_000164805.1. NCBI lineage: Eukaryota > Metazoa > Chordata > Mammalia > Primates > Tarsiidae > Carlito > Carlito syrichta. The sequence goes on from NW_007166343.1 coordinate 1,129, forward strand.
TAAGCAAGTAGTATCAGACGACACTAATAAGACAAATAGTATCAGTCGACACTAATAAGGTAAGTAGTATGACACGATATTAATAATGCAAGTAGTATCATAAGACACTTATAAGGCAAGAAGTATCAGACGACCCTATCAAGGTAAGTAGTATAATAAGACACTAATAAGGCAAGAAGTATCATAATACACTAATAAGCCAAGTAGTAGGGTACGACACTAAAAAGGCAGGTAGTATCACACAACACTAATAAGGCAAGCTGTATCAGATGACACTAATAAGGCAAGTAGTTTCAGATGACACTAAAAAGGCATGTAGTAACAAAAGATACTAATAAGACAAGTACATCAGACGATACTAATAAGGCAAGAAGTATCAGACGACACTAATATGGCAAGTAGTATCACAGGAAACTAATAAGGCTAGTAATATCAGTCGAAACTAATAAGGCAAGTAGTATCACAAAACACTAATACGGCAAGTAATACCATAAGACACTATTAAAGTAAGCAGTATCATAAGACACTAATAAGGCAAGTAGTATCAGACGACACTAATAAGGCAGATAGTATCAGACGTCAATAATAAGGAAGTAGTATCAGACGACACTAATAAGACCAGTAGTATCAGACGACACTAATAAGGAAAGTAGTATCAGGAGACACTAATAAGGCAAGTAGTATCAGGAGACACTAATAAGGCAAGTAGTATCATAAGACACCAATAAGGCAAGTAGTATCAGACGACTCTAACAAGGTAAGTAGTATCATAAGACACTAATCAGGCAAGAAGTATCATAAGACACTAATAAGCCAAGTAGTAGGTTACGACATTAAAAAGGCAAGTAGTATCAGACGACACTAATAAGGCAAGCTGTATCAGATGACACTAATAAGGCAAGTAATATCAGACGACACTTCTACGACAAGTAGTATCAGACGACACAAATAAGGCTAGTAGTATCAGATGACACTAATATGGCAATTAGTATCTCACGACATTAATACGGCAAGACGTAATAGGGGACACTAATAAGGCAAGTAGTTTCAGATGACACTAAAAGGCATGTAGTATCAAACGACACTAATAAGGCAAGTGGTATCAGACGGCAGTAATAAGGCAAGTAGTATCAGAAGACACTAATAAGGCAAGTAACATCAGATGACACTAATAAGGCAGGTAGTGTGAGACGATACTAATATGGTAAGCAGTATCAGACGACTCTAATAAGGCAAGTAGAATCAAATGGCACTATTAAGGCAAGTAGTATTAGATGACACTAGTAAGGAAAGTAGTATTAAACAACAGTGGGAAGTCAAGTAGTATCAGACGACACTAATAAGGCATTTAGTATCAGAGTAAACGAATAAGGAAAGCAGTATCTCTCGACACTGTTTCAGAAAGAAGTATCAGATGACACTAATAAGGCAAATAGTATCAGACGACAATGATATGGCTTGTAGTATCAGATGACAGTAATAAGGCAAGAATTATGAGATGACACTAATAAGGTAAGTAGTATCATATGACACTAACATCGTAAGTAGTATCAGATGACACTATTAAGGCAAGTAGTATCATAAGACACTAATAAGGCGAGTAGTATCATAAGACACGAATAAGGAAAGTAGTATCAAAAAACACTAATATGGCAAGTAGTATCAGACAACACTAATTAGGCAAGTAGTATCATAAGACACTAATTAGGCAAGTAGTATCAGACGACACTAATAAGGCAAGTAGAATCATAAGACATTAATAAGGAAAGTAGCACCATAAGACCCTATTAAAGTAAGTAGTATAATAAGACACTAATAAGGCAAGTACTATCAGACGACACTAATAAGTGAAGTAGTATCAGACGACTCTAATAAGGCAAGTAGTATCATAAGACACTAATAAGGCAAATAGTAACATAAGTCACTATTAAGGCAAGTAGTATCATAAGACTCTAATAAGGCACATAGTATCATAAGAAACTAATAAGGCAAGTCGTATCAGATGACAGTAATAAGGCACGTAGTATCACACAATAATCAGGAAAGTCGTATCAGACGACACTAATAACGAAAGTTGTATAATAAGACCCTAGTAAGGGGAGTAGGATTATAAGACATAAAAAAGATAAGTAGCATCATAAGATACTAATAAGACAAGTATATCAGACGATACTAATAAGGCAGGTAGTATCATAAGACACTAATAATGAAAGTGGAACCATGAGACACTATTAAAGTAAGTAGTATCATAACACACTAATAAGGCAAGTAGTATCAGATGACACTAATAAGGCAGGTAGTATCCGACGTCAATAATAAGCAAGAAGTATCGGACGACACTAATAAGACAAGTAGTATCAGGTGACATTAATAAGGTAAGTAGTATGAGACGACAGTAATAAGGCAAGTAGTATCAGAAAACATTAATAAGGCAAGTAGTATCAGATGACACTAAGAAGGAAAGTAGTATCATAAGACATAAATAAGGAGAGTAGTATCATAAGACACTAATAAGGTAAATAGTATCATAAGACACTAGTAAGGCAAGTAGTATCAGATGCCACTAATAAGGCAGGTAGTATCAGACGTCAATAATAAGCAAGCAGTATCAGACGACTCTAAGAAGGCAAGTAGAATCAAATGACACTATTAAGACAAGTAGTATCAAACGACACTAGTAAGGCAAGTAGTATCAGACGACCCTGGGATGTAAAGCAATATCAAACAACACTAATAATGCATGTAGTATCAGACGACACTAATAAGGCAATTAGTATCTCTCGACACTAATACAGAAAGAAGTATCCGACGTCAATAATAAGCAAGTAGTATCAGACGACAACAATACAGTTAGTAGTATCAGACGACACTAATAAGGGAAGAAGTATGAGATGACACTAATAAGGCAAGTAGTATCATACGATACTAACATAGTAAGTAGTATCAGGTAACACTATTAAGGCAGGTAGTATCATAAGACACTATTAAGGCAATTAGTAGGAGACGAAACTATAAGGCAAGTAGTATCAGACGACACTAATAAGGCAAGTAGTTTCAGACGACACTAATAAGGCAAGGAGTATAAGAAGACACTAATAAGGCAAGTAGTAGGAGACGACACTCATAAGGCAAGTAGTATCAGACGACACTAATAAGGCCAGCTATATCAGACGACTCTAATAATGCAAGTAGAATCAAATGACACTATTAAGGCAAATAGTATCAGACGACACTAGTAAGGCATGTAGTATCAGACGACACTGCAAAGTCAAATAGTATCAGACGACACTAATAAGGCATGTAGGATCAGGTGACACTAATAAGGTATGTAGTTTCAGATGACACTAATAAGGCAAGTAGTATCTCTCGACACAAATATGAAAAGATTTATCAGACGAAACTAATAAGGCAAGCAGTACCAGACGACAATAATACGATTAGTAATATCAGATGACATTAATAAGGCAAGTAGTATGAGATGACACTAATAAAGCAGGTAGTATCAGACGACACTAATCAGGAAAGTAGTATCTGACGAAAATAATAAGGCAAGTAGTATCAGATGACACTAATCAGGCAAGTAGTATCAGATGACACTAATAAGGCAAGTATTATGAGATGACACTAATAAGGCAAGAAGTATCAGACAACAC
>NW_007166344.1:0-2268 GCF_000164805.1 Carlito syrichta
GGAACACTTCTACACTGTTGTGGGAGTGTAAAGTAGTGCACTCTGTGGAAAGCAGTGTGGCGATTCCTAAAGCTCTAAAATTGACCTTCCATATGACCCTGCAATCCCCTACTGGGAATATACCCTGAAGAACACAAATCACTCTATAAAAAAGATACCTGCACACATATGTTTATCGCAGCATTGTTCACAATAGCAAGAACCTGGAAACAACCATGCTGCCCATCAAAAGAGGACTGGATTAAAAAAATGTGGTACATATACACGATGGAATACTACGCAGCCATAAAAAAGAACAAAATCATGAATTTCGCTGCAACCTGGATGGAACTAGAGTCTATAATACTGAGTGACCTCTCACAAAAACAAAAATCCGAATATCACATGTTCTCACTCATATAATGGACCTTGAACATCCAATGCAATACTATGAGAAAATGACGGATGGTACTGGGAAACTATGGGGGGGAGGGGGATGGGATTAACAGTAGCAAATATCTGTCGGGGGATGGGAAAACACTTCTTATCTACAGGGTGCCTGAATGAAACGTCATTGTACACCTACCCTTAACTGTACCCCACAAAACCATAATAAAAACTACTGATTAATGAAAAAATAAAATAAAAAAAAATAAAAAAAAAGTTAGTTTGTCTTTTGATACAATAGTATCAAAAGAATAAATTGCTTAGAAATAAATTTAATTCAGGCAATAAAAAATCTATGCACTGAAATCTATAAAACATAGATGAAAATTGATGAGGACACAAATAACTGGAAAGACATACTGTATTCATGGATTGGAAGAATTAAAATTATTAAAAAGTTCATATTATGGAAAGGTGCACCTTTTAAGTATAATTTAAGCTTCCTTATTTGTGTGGAAATTCTCATGTACCTGGCTTACCTGAAGACTTTCTCTCACTACTCTTAAGCAACATCAATAACTTTACCTTTTAGTTCTGATAAAAACACTTTCCCTCTGTAAATGTGTATTGTTTTTATAAATATCTAGCAATAAATAGCCAGAAGTACTCATATCTCTCTTTTACCGTAAAGCACACATCCTGAGAGTCACTGATTCTACTTTTAATACAGGAAACTGAAATTTAAGTGAGTGTGGAAAGGGAGGAAGGGCAAGGATACAAGTCACAGGGTAAAACAAAAAAAACTGATGGCCCACCTAGAGCTTTTATATCTTAGTGATAGAGCTCCGCATTTTCTTGAAAACCTAGTGCTATTTGATAAACTGCTCCTTCATAAATTTAAATAGTACTTTTTACTGAGAAAAACCTTTACTCAGTTTGATTTACCATCAAGTCAGTAGATAGCATGATTTACCGCAATTTCAATTACATCAGCTCTTATAGGATCCCATTTGTGAAACTTTATAGACATTGTGCATGCATTTAGCAATCCTTGTGCCTAGGAAGAAAGACTTGAAACATGAATTGCTTTTTTATTTTAAATAAATTTTATGAAGAAGAGAGAGAAAATTTTATTTCTCACAGTTGAATTCTCTTTGGGATAGATTAATTCATTTTATGTTGATACAAACAAATTCATATATTCTGCTTTCCATGTGACACTCTGTCCCTCAAAAAAGCATCACTTTTAAAAATAAATTTTTGATTAGGAAGAATGTTTACTCTGCCATTAAAAAATTTTTTGGAAAGCAATACTTTTTTATGTACTTTAATAAACAATATCTTTAAAAATAATCTAACAATATAGAAATGCCACCTACCTAGATTCTTATTTATAACTAGTGGTTTTTTTCTTTTCCACAGAGTGGAGTTAGAGTCTCACTCTGTCATCCAGGCTGGAGTACAGTGGTACACTCAAAGCCACTGCAGCCTCAACCTGCTGGGTTCAGGTGATACTTCCGCTTCAGCCACCCAAGTAGCTGGAACTACAGGTATGTGCCACCATGCCCAGCTATTTTTTTTTTTTTAATGTATTGTAGAGATCAGGTCTCACCATGTTGTTCAGGCAGGTCTCGAACTCATGCTCTCAGGCAATCCTCTCACTTCTGCCTCCCAAATTCCTGGGATTACAGGATTGAACTACAATGCCCAGCCTATAATTAGTGCTTCTAAAAAGGAATTCTTTATATTATTAAAATGCATGGAGAACCCAAAAGGGCTTTTTGTGAGTTATGCATATTAAAATCTACCCCATTAAAAGTTAAAAGTGAGAATTTTTACATTATTTATTAATCCATTTTAATTAATAATTTATCTAATGGTCACATAACCAGTCTTTATGAT
>NW_007166345.1:0-927 GCF_000164805.1 Carlito syrichta
ATGCTTAAATAGGCATTGTTAGAGAAGGAATTTCTCAATTTCCTTGCTCACATATCAAGATCTAAGTCTGGTGATTAGAGATTTCCTCTGTAAGTTACCTCTTCACCCTTAAGGCTTAGTGTCTTTGTGAAGAAATGAGATGCAATGTAGGAGAGTCCAGTCAGACTGGAAGAAATAAAAAGCTGAGCCTTTTCTCCATGGTGGCCTGTGGTAAAGAGAAGGCAGACAGAGGGACGTGAAAGAGAAAAGTATTTGGTCACTTGGATTATGCTCTACACTTATTCCCCTGTTGCCAGTCAAGTTCAAAATCCTGGAGAAGGGTAATATTAGATATGTCAAGAGTAAACTTGAAAGCAGATGTTTTGTAGGAAATTGGCCTGACGGATACCCTCTTTATCAGAAAAAACAAACAAACAAACAAACAAACAAACAAACAAACAAACAGCCACCGTGGTGAGATTAGGTACCTAAGTCAGAGTCTCTGCATACTGTTATGCGCTGCACAACTCCACAGTTGTGAAGTGTCATATGGACTTTGCTGAGAATGCTTTGTCCCCTTGAGTTGTGCTTTGTGGTAGCCCTTGTCTGAATTGGTTTTCTGGTGTCTGTTTTGGTTCCTGTGTGGCATAGAAGTGTCCAGAAGCCCCTCTGTGCCTTGTGAAGGTACTGGAGTGGTGCTGATATGCCTGGCAGTCAGTACTATTGGAATAGGTACCCTTGAATCAGAAATCAAATGGGAGTTATGTGCAGGCCTCCGAGGGATGGGCTGTGCCAGGGGCTGCTCAAAGAGGGCCACCTCAGCCAATAGGACCTGCCAGGCCTTGATGGAGTTAAGAGAAGGGATCACAAGGCCATTGGCCACGGGTGCCACACAGGATGAGCAGTGACCAAATCCAAACAGTACCCTTTTGCAGCAAAGGCTAGAAA
>NW_007166346.1:0-689 GCF_000164805.1 Carlito syrichta
AGACGCAGTCCTGCCCGCCCCAGGGCCTTTGCACAGGCCGTGCCGCGGCCCAAGAGGCCCGTCCAGTCCCCTCGGACACAGCAGCTCTGTCTTGTCCGTCCGGCCTCAGCCAGGTGGCTCTGAGGACACCGTCCCTCACCTCAAGGGGCCCCTGCTGTCGGCCCCCCAGCCCGGGTGGCAGTCACACCGTGCGAGTCCACGGCTCCGTCTGGACCCGCCCTGACGGCAGAATCAGCAGAGACCTCCGTCCCAGCCCGCTCTGGGCCCACAGACCCCCGTCCCAGGACACGGCACAGGAGGCCCCAGGAAATGTTTGCTGAATGAATGAACTCGTGAATGAATGAAAGGCGTAAGTGACACTCGCTGGAGTGGCCCGTGAACTCTGAGCTCGCCCGTCTGTGGTGTCATCGTCCCCCTGCGCCGTCTGACTCAAGGGCTATTTTCTTTTGTGTGTTTGTTTGTTTGTTTGCGTTGGCGTCTCTCTGTCGCCCAGACTGGAGGGCAGTGGCCGCTCCCGGCCTCCATAGCCTCGACCCGCCGGGCTCCAGCGATCCTCCCGCCTCGGCCTTCCAAGGAGCTGGAACTACAGGCGCGCGTCACCACACCCGGCTAATTTCTCTTGATTTATCTAGGGATGAGGTCTCGCCAAGTTGCCCAGGGCTCAGGCTATGGCTCCTGCTTCCACCTCC
>NW_007166347.1:0-780 GCF_000164805.1 Carlito syrichta
GGGTGTACATTAATACAAAATATCTCGAATGAAGTTAAATTAAATGATATCAATCGCAATAGCAATAATAAATGAAAATAGGAAAAATTGCCAATAAAAGACTTTTATTCTCAGATACTCAGTAAAGCAAAATCTATAGATACTCTAAGTCATAAACAGGTGTATGTACAGTTAGATAATAAGAAGTTACAAATATATGAAGAGAAAGAGCTGTATACCTGTATTTTAGCTATATAAAATAAATGTCAATTGAGAATGCATTATTAAGGGAAAAGATGGTTTCTAGCATACATTAAAAGGAAATATAAATCAGATAATGTAAATATTTAGCATGTTTATATATTAAAGAGCTTAATCTCAAAATATATAAATAAAATCTGGTTTCAATTGAAACACTATCAAGATGTATGTTTTAAGATAAAATGCTCAGTAAAGATCAAGAGAATATTTTTAAATAACTAAAAAGAAAAAAAAAATAGGAAGTTTGTAATACCAGTATCAAAACACCTTAGAATTCTATAGTAATAGAAACAATTCTATATTGACCCAAGATTAGAACAAGATAAAAAGGCATATTCTAGTATATACAAGTATATAATCCATGAATGATAGTAATAGCATTTCAAATCTGTGAGGAAAGAGCACTTCAATTTTATTTTATTTATTTTATTTTTTTGAGTTGGAGTCTCACTCAGTCGCCCAGACTGGAGTGCCCAGACGGACCTGCTGGGCTCCGGCGATCCTTCTGCCTCAGCCTTCCGAGTAGCCAGAACTACAGGC
>NW_007166348.1:0-510 GCF_000164805.1 Carlito syrichta
GGTCATTCTGGAGTATTTCCATTTTTTGTGCTCCGGTAGCTGTTTTTGTTTGTTTGTTTGTTTGTTTTTGTACTTTTTTTTTTTTTTTTTTGAGTTGGAGTCTCACTCGGTTGCCCAGACTGGAGTGCAGTGGCCGCTCCCGGCCACCGCAGCCTCGACCTGCTGGGCTCCGATTGTGAGGATTGCCTGTGTTTTTCCACTGATTTTTTCCTCATTTGTGAGAGGGCTCTTTTCCTTCTCTATAATTCCCTGACTCAGTGAGAGAGAGAGAGACATTTACTTCAGCTCTTGGTTCTACCCTGTTGCAGGTTTCCATAACTGCAGGCTTTCCCCACTGTTAAACTAGTTGGACTGGTTTCTCAGTCTCTTCTGCATGTGACCAATGACTTGTATCTGGCTAGGAGGGGAAGACAAACTCAGAGCATCTTAGAATCACCCACTCTACTCTTTCACTGGGCAGGATTTCAGTTCCTGCACTAGTCTGATGCTTAGTGGGGGATATGGCACCCA
>NW_007166349.1:0-1389 GCF_000164805.1 Carlito syrichta
TCCTTTCCTGAGTTCTGTGAAATGGGTTCTCGTGGATTACCAAGTCTAGGGGAGGTGGGACATAGGAACTTCCAAATTTGTAGCCAGTTAGTCACAAGTGCAGATGGCCTGGGGTCTCCTGAACTTGTGACTGGCATCTAATAAAAGCAATCCTGTTAGGGACTTTGCACTCAGTGGAGTCTACACAAATTCCAGGTATCTAGCATAAGAATTATGCTTTAATGTTATGGGATGCCAGATAAAATATAGAACACTAGTTAAACAAATAACACATTTTAATATAAATATAGCCCAAATATTACATGGGACACACTTGTACCAGAAACTCATATTTACCTAAGCAACCTGGATTTTGTTGTTATTGTTTTTCCTAAATCTGGCCAATCTACACTCTAAGTCAGGCTCTCATTATCCTTTGAGTTCTAATACTTGCCCTTCCTTTTCCCAGATCTATTTTTTTTTTCCAAATCCTTAGAACCTCTTTTAGATTAGTCTTCTTAAACATAGTTTTGATCAGGACTTTCTCTGTCCCAAACTTTTCATTTCCTATATAAGAACATAAAATTTGTTAACCTGGCATTTATAATCACTGTAACCATTTACAAGACACCACAAACTTTGGAATTTAGTCAGAACTGGTTTTAAATCTTAGCTTCCATATACTATCTCTTGTCCCCAATCACCTCATTGTAATATGAGAATAGTAATATACCAGAATATTACTTTGAAGAAAAATACAAAGCAGCTTAGGATCTACTCTCAATTAATTGGTCAATGACCAATTACATTTTAGTAGTCATAGACAATGAACCCATCCTCTTATTTTTTGACTATTAGTCTTTTTTTAGGCCCTTGGCTTTTCTGACATTATTTCTCCCTGTGGTTTTCCTTTTTGTCTGACGAATTTTTATATTAGTGCTTCCATAAGGTTGTATCCTGTGTCTCTGTTCACTCTGTATCATTTCCCTAATGCTCTTCCAAGATTGTAAATACTGTTCAAATCCTACTACATGCTGATAGGTTCCAAATAGGAGGCTAAATTCCAAATTCCGAAGTCCATCTGCTTAGTAGAAATGACTGAGTGTCTTCTGGTCACTATAGGTCTCCTCCAATCCTTTCCTCTTCCCCCATTGCCTGTTTCTTTAAATCACATCACTCTGTAAGGTAGGCCAGTCGTAACACACTCTTGTCACTAAATTCTGTGGTTCTGTTTTTTTAAATTCACTCTCTCCTCTCCATATTCACTCTCTCTTCTACTATTGGGATCCTCAATACCTCTCCTCTAGACTATTGCTACAGTGTACCAGTTAGGTTCTAGCCATGAAACAGAGACAATTCTGAATACTTAATACAGAAGGAATTTATTCCAGGAAATTGGGCACATAGGTG
>NW_007166350.1:0-597 GCF_000164805.1 Carlito syrichta
ATGAGCAAGATACAAAATTTAAAGAGTATTTATTAAAAAATAAGTCTCTCTTCTTCTGACCTTTAACTTCTAGTTTATCTCCCTGAAGGCATTGCTGTTATCAGTATTTTTCGTATCATTTCAGGGACATAATTACACATTCCCACCCTACCATGCACACACCTACTCAAATGGTAGCACACTTTTTTTTGTAGCTTGCCATCTGATTCTTTTAATGGCTACATACCATTATATTATATTGTACCATAATTTATTTAGCCATTCCCTTCCTGATAGATCTTTAGATTGTCTTCAGTTTTTTGGCTGTTAATAACTGCAATAAATAATGTGTGTGTGTGTCTCTGTGTGTGTGTGTGTGTGTGTGTGTGTGTGTGTGTCATTTTGGACTTGTGTATCTGTAGGATAAATGGCTATGATTGAATTGCTGGCATGAAGTATATTCACATGATTGGTGAACCATAACCACCATCCAGCTCCAGAATTTTTTCATCTTCTCTATCTAAAAACACTCCATACCCATTAAGTGATAACTCCTCATTCCTCCTTCCCCCAGCCCTTGTAAACCATGGTTCTACTTTCTCTATGAATTTGACTATT
>NW_007166351.1:0-1979 GCF_000164805.1 Carlito syrichta
ATGAACGTCATTGTACACCTACCCTTAACTGTACCCCACAAAACCATAATAAAAACTACTGATTAATGGAAAAAAAAAAAAAAAAAAAAAAATTTTCTAGACTGGTATTATACTTTAAAACTTTTTTGTCTTAATATACAATTTTCCTCAAAATATTGTCTCATATTAGAAAATTAATTACAAAATCATATTTTCTGTCATTCTTTGAAGTAATCTTTTAACTCTAGGCTCTTTTAACATTTAACCTCAAAGTAACATTTGAATTTCTGACAATGGCTCTGAATGCATTGGTTGGCTTAAATCTTTTATGTTGTTGTTAAATACATTGTTCTTTTAAAATTATATTTGCCTTTCATTTCGTTTCTATGGGATACTTAAAGACATATAATGAGGTTAATGTATGTTTTTATGGGGCATTAAAGAAGCTTATGGTGTCTACATTTAAATAAAATAAAAATAGGCAGTAGGAAACAAAATTAAATTTTTGAGACAAAGAGGCAATAGAGGTGATAGCATGAGAAAAGTAAAAGTAGCAGAAAATCTGTAATGGTCATTTGGGGATGAACTGGGTGAGAGGAAGAAACTATATATTCAGAGAATATTTAAAATAATTTCTTAGATTTCAAGGTTACCATTAACATGCAAAGGAGTAAAATACATATGCAAGATTTAAATAGTAGAATGAGAAAGATAAAACACAATTATTACAGGGACGCAAATCTTTATTTAAATTTTTTTTTTCTGATTTCTCTACATCTGAAAAAAAACATAGATGAATAACACTGCAAACCACAGTCACCTGAAATATGAAAAAAGGGCACTTAAGATTTCCTAATTTTCAAATATTTATAAATTTTAATGTGTGAACTTTCTTCAGACAATGATATTAAAGAAATATAGTTTATTTTCTGCATATTAAGTAAACATATGAAGTATTGAAACTATAAGTACACTTTAGTTAGCATAAATATTTAGTTACTGAGTGAAAATTAAAAAATATTATTTGACTAGAACAGCAAAAGTCACTTTTTTGCAAAAAATTTATATTTTACATTAGAATAAATAATATATCTAAGGGAAATGTTTTTTTAAAATCTCTATTTGGACTTCAAATGTCAAACAGTTCACTATCAGTGAGGGAGATCAAAGTCATAGACATGAAATCATGTCCCTTACAGCAATATGGATGGAGCTGGAAAACATCATCCTAAGTGAAATAACAGAACGAAACACTGTGTGTTCTCACTTATTTGTGGAAGCTAAATGACCACAAAGATGGAAATAATACTCAATGAGGACACAAAAAAAGGGGGAGGTGAAAAAGGGGGCTAGAATTCAGATTTTTACCTATTGAGTATAATGCTCACTAACTGAGGAATAGGTCACCTGAATCCCAATCCCCACCACTATGTGATATGTCCAAGTAACACACATGTACCCCTGAATCTAGAATAAAAACAAACAAAAAATTATTTTAAAAATCAGATACTCATGTTGAAATTCCAACTCCATAATCTCTTGCCTGTGTGCTCATGGAAACCTTCTTTAAAGTAGAGCTTATTTTCTTCATCCACAAAATGTGATAATAGCAGCAATTGTATGATTTCAATAGTAGCATTTTTAAAGAGCTTACTGTCTTAAGCATTTCATACGAATTATCACAGTTTATTCTTATGGCTGCCCTATGAGTATATATAATCATCATCACTTGAATTTTAAGGACAAGGAAATGGAGTCATAGAAAGGTAAAATGGTTCCCCAAGAGTCACACAGCTGGTGAGTGGGAGAAACAGACTCTGAACTCAGGCAGCTTATTCCTCTCATCTCAGATTCCTGTATTCTTATGAAGATTACATGAAATAACACGTTTCATGCTTTACATACTTTACTAACTATACACTCAGAAAAGATAGTATTAGTGATTATTATGAAAATAAAATTTTCTACATTAAATACACATCTATAAATATAAAATAAAT
>NW_007166352.1:0-811 GCF_000164805.1 Carlito syrichta
ATATGCTGTTTCCTTTTTCAGCCTAAAGGCAACATCTGATTAAGAAGAATTCTTTTTGGTCCAGCCTGTTTATGTAAAAGCCTGTGTTGCCTCCTCTCCACCTGTCCCCCAAGGTCACCAGAAGCCTCTGAAACCATATTCACTTTAGACATATCCTGATGAAATCCTCGGACTAAAATGCTTATTTCACAGTATACATTTTTCTAGGTGATTTTGTGTCTCGATGTCACTTAGTTTTACTCAGAGCTTTTTGCTCACCAGGAAGAAGAGGAAAGAGGTCAAACTGTGTAGCCCAATACCACAGAAAGTCACAGAATAAAGTAAAGACAGATGGTGCTGGTAGGTTTTTATGTATGTATGTATGTATGTATGTATGTATGTATGTATGTATGTATGTATCTTTCATCTATCTACCTACCTACCTGTCTTTTTCTGTGATCCTATTCTGAAAGATATACATAGAAAAATAACCATTAGAAAATACACTGAAAGGTTCAAAGCAAGTATCTGTAGATGATAAGTGATAATTTTCTTCTTTTTATTTTGTTGGTATTTTATAAATTTCTAACAATTTATAGCAGTGCTAATAGAAATAAAAAGATAATGGGCCACAAGTGTAACCATGTGTTATTGTAATTTTTTCTAAAAGAAAAAACAGGAAAATTAATTTTAATTATATATTTTATATATTTGAGTAAATCTAAAATATCATTTCAACACATAATCAACACAAAATTATGAGATATTTTCCATTTTTTCCTATTATCTCTTCAAAATCTGATGTGTATTTTACACTGATAGTACATTTCAG
>NW_007166353.1:0-1081 GCF_000164805.1 Carlito syrichta
TATTTTGGGCTAGTGTGTCCTATATTCCCTCAGGGAGAGACAAGGACTAATTTTAGTCCTGTAGTGGAACTGCCAGACCCAATACTCTCAGTTCACCTTTTGGCTTGACTTAAATAATGAGTACTCCTGCCACCCAAGTGTTGCAAATCCACACCTGAAGATTTACCATCAGTTAAATACTTTAATGCTTAAAGCTTTGAAACAAGCAACCGATCAGGAGGCCTTTAATTATTCCAGCAAGTTCTACTAACAAATTTCATATTGTGGAAACACACACACACACACACACACACACACACGTACACACACACACTGCTTTCCACAATGTGCTCAGAAATACAGTGTGGAGAAAACCCCAGCTGACAGGAAGTCTTCTTTGCTCTCTTCAAATTACTTAAGGTTCCTCCTTTCCCTGTTGCTTAAACACCTCACTGCTAACTTCTCTGTCCTTTCTCCTAGACTTATTCTTACTAATATTCTCAAATATTCAGAAAAAAAAAATTTAAGTCTTCTTCATAAGGGGCAGGAAAGTCCCAATATATGGCTAGTTAAGGACTATTTTCACTGAGCCCGCAGATGGAAAAAGAGAAAGAGGCAAGAGGATGCAATGGGATGATGCTTGCATTAGAAGAAATTAAAACCTAAGTGGCTGGTGACTTGAGGAAGGGTGGCCAAAGGAAATCTGGGAAGAATGTATTTTGAAACTGAAGAATGTATTTTGCTGTGCTATCTGGGACCTCAAAAATATAAAATTCTGTATTTATGCCACTCAACTTACTTCTCTCTGTTACACTCTTCTCCTCAGACGTAATTTTTAAAATTTATCTGAGCAAAACTCTCAAAGGACGTAGTGATGGCTCTGCCTAAGACTAAAAAAGCTATGTTATAATAGTAATAATGTTACTGAAAAAAAAATTAAGTCAGCACACTCTCATTTTCATACTGTCCAGGGAAAGCAGCATATCAGTGGAGCTACTTGAAACATATTATTAAGGGTACCTGCACAATGAATATTTGTATACCTAACACTGAATTGTACCCCATAATTTTAAAATAAAAATTAAAAGAGGAAAAAAAAAAA
>NW_007166354.1:0-499 GCF_000164805.1 Carlito syrichta
AGGAAGTTGGCTATCAGATGACTTAACTTGCTGACATCACTAGCTAGCCAAGTAGCTACTGACTTAACTATATAGTTAACTAACTTGCAAGTTGGGTAGCCAGTTCTTTAATCTAGCTGAATTAACCAGCTAACCAGCTAGATACCCAACTGACTTAACTAGCTCACTACCAAGCTAGCCAACTGAATAACCAGCTACTTTAACTAGTTGACTTAACCAGCTAGGTACCTAGATAGCCAGCTGAATTAAATAGTTAGCTAACTAGCTAGCTACCTAACTAGCCAGCTGACTTAAATTTTTAGTTAACTAGCTAGATACCTAGCTAACAATCTGAATTACATAGTTAGCTGCCTAACTAGCTAGCTGACTTAACCAGCTAGCTAACTAGTTAGCTTACTGGTTATATAATGTGCTAGCTAGGTGACTTGATCATCTGACTTAACTCATTAGCTAATGATCTAGCTAGCTGACATAACCAGCTGACAACTCATTAGTTAAC
>NW_007166355.1:0-1672 GCF_000164805.1 Carlito syrichta
TGTCTCCATTTCTACTATTGTGGTTTTGCCTTAGTACATTTTTACAGTTTACATTTGGTTTTTATTTTTAGAAGCTTTGGTTGCTGCTGATCAGCTTTATATATTAGGATCAGGAATTTAGAAACTTTCAGAGAAATTAGTATTGATATGTAGGACTTTAGAATAACCATTTTGTTAAGAGATTGTAGTCTATTGTTCCAAAAAATGGCCCACCATGAACCTTGGACTGGACTACATCCTATAGAGTCAAGCATGATTTTTGGACTGAGCCACATTCTTTAGGAATTGGTTTAAGCTATAATTAAGAGCTTCCATAGCATTGTGTAAGTAGTATTAGCTGAGAATAGAAAGGTAATAAAGTTTAAGTTAGTCATCATGGGTATTGAGTGAGCTTTAGAAGTTATTGATTAACAGAACATCATTAGGCTAGTAGGGATTGTTCACTGCTTTTGAAGAGCATTAACTAGCAAAGGGAACAATAAGACAATCTTGGGGTTTGTCCTTCCTCATACCTGACAAATCATCTGGTGGGTGGGGGATGCCCTTCTTGCACCTGGTTTTGTGTTCACGTGAAATACTTGTGAGACTGTTTGTCTAAAATTTGGTGACACATACCTGTTGTAACTTTCAATAAATGGCTTCTGCTCATTTCACTGAACAGTTGTCCAATTTCTTTCTTTCTCTTTCTTCCTCTTTATCTAGCTGTCTTAACTAGTTGGTTAACGAGTTAGCTAGGTGACTTAAATTTTTGGCTGAGTAGGTGGACTACTTAGCTGGTTAAACACATTGGCTGACAGCTCGACCGACTAGTTAGCTGGGTTAACTAGATTACTAACGAGTTGTTCGACTAGTTAGCAAGGTTAACTTCTTCCCTGCTTGTTTACTGACCAAACTAGTCTGCCAACTAGTTGGCCGACTATTTACTTGACCTAAATTGTTGGCCGACTAGTTAGCTGAGCTAACTTGTCAACTTCCAAGGTGGTCCACTAGTCGGCCGATTGGTTAGCTGACTTATCTAGTTGGCCGGCTAGTCGGCAGACTGGTTAGCTACCTAACTACTCAGCAAGCGAGTGAGTCAACAGGTGAGTTGACTTATCTAGTTGGACTGCGTGTGAGCCGATTGGTCAGCTGACCAAACTAGTCTGCTGGTGAGTGAGCAATTCGGTCAGCCGAATTTAGTCAGCTGGAAAGTGGGCCAACAGGTCAGAATAATTAATAAGTCGGCCGGCGAGTGGGCCGACCGGTGAGCCAACTTAACTAATTGGCTGGTGAGTGAGCCGATAGGTGAGCAGCCTTAACTATTTGTTCATCGAGTAAGCCCACTGGTGAGCTGAATTAACTAGTCATTTGGTGAGCAAGGCGACTAGTTAGCTATCCTGTTGGCTTGCAAGTGAGCCAACAATTTTGTTGACCGGTTGGCTGGTGAGCAAGCCGATGAGTTTGCTGACCAGCTGGCAGGCGAGTGAGCTGACTAGTTAGCTGACCTGATGGAAAGTGAGCAAGCCCACTAGTTAGCTGACCAAATAGCTGAGCTGCTAGCCGACTAGTTAGCTAAGTAACTAGCTGATTTGTTAGTTGACTTGACTAGCTAGCTGACAACATAGCTGGTTACGTAGCTGACATAACTAGCTAGCAAACAAGCTAACTAACTTTCTAGTTTGCTGACTTAACT
>NW_007166355.1:2450-3456 GCF_000164805.1 Carlito syrichta
CGGACCTATATAGGCAGCTGACTAACCAGCTGACTTAACTAGCTGACTTAACTAGATAGCCTTCCTGTTAGCCAGCTGCCTTAAATAGTTAGCCACATAGCTAGGCAGCTGGCTAGCCAGCTCACTAAACTGCCTGACTTAACTAGATAGCCATCCAGGTAACCAGTTGACTTAATTAGCTAGCTATCAACCTAGCCATGTGGCTAGCCAGCTGACTTAAATAGCTGACTTAACCAGCTAGTCAGCTGGCTAGCCTGCTGACCTAATTCGTTTGCTATATGGTTGGCTAGATGGCTGGCCAGCTGGCTTAACTAGCTAGCTACACAGCTGACTAGCTGGCTAGGCAGCCATATAGCTGGCCTTCGAGCTGGCCAGCTGCCTAGCCAGTTGGCTTAAATAGACAACCTTCTGACTGGACAGTAGAATAGAAAGCCAGCTTAACTAGCCTGCCACCCTGCTGGTCAGCTTGCTGGCCAGCAGGCTTCATTAACTGGCCACCTACCTGACCAGCCAGCTTGCCATCCATCTTATCTTGCCAGCAACCTAGCTAGCCAGCTGGCTAGCCAACTGTATTAACTAGCTGACTTAACTAGATAGCCATCGGGCTAGCCAGCTGGCTTAGATAGCTAGCCATCTAGGTAGCCAGCTGTCTAGGCAACTCACTTAACTCGCTGAATTTGCTAGCTAGCCAGCTGGTTAGCCAGATGACATAATTAGCTAACTAACTACCTAGCCAGGTAGCTAGCCAGTTGACTTATCTAGCCTATTTAGACAGCTCGCTGTCAGCTGACTTAACTAGCTGACATCTCCAGCTAGCTAGGTGACTAGCAAGCTGACTTAACTAGCTAGCTACTGACATAAACCGATGCCTTGCCTGCTGAATTAACTACCTAGCTACCTAGCTAATCAGCTGGCTAGCGAGCTAACTCAACTAGGTGACTTAAATAGCTAGAAAGCTGGCTAGCCAGCTGAATTAACTAGCTAGCTACCTAGCTAGCCAGCTGGG
>NW_007166356.1:0-1052 GCF_000164805.1 Carlito syrichta
TTAGCCTTTTCTACTGCTGTTTCTTGGGGATCTCCAGGACCAGTTTACCAAGGGAACCTCTAGAGGGACATCCTCGTCAGCCTCCCCTAAGATCTCCTTGCTTCTAACTTCATCATTGTCCTGTAACCTCTCTTCTGGCTCCGCAGGTGGGACATCTGGCCAAGAGTGAACTGAAGGAGGCGAGGAGGCTGCTTTCTCTTCTGCAGAGGTGACTCCACGTTCCTCTTCTGTCCTGGGTCCCTCTTTCTAGCAGGATCTGAGCCAGTCAACGGCCTCGTTGGAGCCTGGTTTGACACGGGAGGGGAAGTCCCTCAAGGACACAGCCCTGGGGAGAGGGGCCAAAGGTACCCTGAGACCAGGGAAGTGGGGGCACATGCCAGGAAAGTGTGCACTGGGTGGCCCGACCTTTGCTAGAGCCCCCAAGGTTACATAAGTTTGTCAGTCTTGGCTGTAGCTTTGTGTTTCCTGTCTCCTGCAGTCCCCTGTTCCAGCATTATGATACCAGCCGCTTCCGTGAGGTGTTATGTCCGGACCCCCTCTGTGCGGTCTGTAAAAGAGCAAGTGCCCAGGTCGAGCGAATGCTGGTCCAGGCGTCTCTGGAAGATGCTGCCATCGTTGTCTCTTGGGCAGCCCCAGGTTCCGTGACCGAGGCATCATTCACTTTCGCCTCGACCCACTCGGCAACCTCTCCTGATGAACTAACAGCAGCCCCTGGATCTGGGCCTTCCCCACCTCCCCCCTCTGATCTCTCCCCTAACCTGACGACCCCGGCAGCTGACCTACCTTCCCCCTCGCCACCTGGTGACTCTCTGCCACCAGAGCCTGCTCTGCCCTTGGATCCCAAAGTCCCTGTGGCCCAATCCCCACCCCACCCACTCGGTCTTCCCCCTTTCCCACCACATCAGATTCAGAGAACAGATCCTGATGGGTCTGCAAAGCAACCTGAGGATGCCCCGTCTCCAAACACCATCTGCTCACGTGACTCCTCCCTTGCCCAGATGTCTGCCCCTTACCGGATGCTTCCCTGGCAAGGAGTCATCCTGCTCTCCCAC
>NW_007166357.1:0-794 GCF_000164805.1 Carlito syrichta
TTGTGTCAGTCTTGGCTGTAGCTTTGGGTTTCCTGTCTCCTGCAGTCCCCTGTTCCAGCATTATGATACCAGCCGCTTCCGTGAGGTGTTATGTCCGGACCCCCTCTGTGCGGTCTGTAAAAGAGCAAGTGCCCAGGTCGAGCGAATGCTGGTCCAGGCGTCTCTGGAAGATGCTGCCATCGTTGTGTCTTGGGCAGCCCCAGGTTCCGTGACCGAGGCATCATTCACTTTCGCCTCGACCCACTCGGCAACCTCTCCTGATGAACTAACAGCAGCCCCTGGATCTGGGCCTTCCCCACCTCCCCCCTCTGATCTCTCCCCTAACCTGACGACCCCGGCAGCTGACCTACCTTCTCCCTCGCCACCTGGTGACTCTCTGCCACCAGAGCCTGCTCTGCCCTTGGATCCCAAAGTCCCTGTGGCCCAATCCCCACCCCACCCACTCGGTCTTCCCCCTTTCCCACCACATCAGATTCAGAGAACAGATCCTGATGGGTCTGCAAAGCAACCTGAGGATGCCCCGTCTCCAAACACCATCTGCTCACGTGACTCCTCCCTTGCCCAAGATGTCTGCCCCTTACCGGATGCTTCCCTGGCAAGGAGTCATCCTGCTCTCCCACCACCGACCCCGTCCTCTCCACCTCCGCCAGACTCCACTGTGGCTCACGATGACCGTCCGAGGCTTGCAGCTGAAGAATTCTCTGCGTGGCAGCCTCAGCCAAGGCTTGCCTCCCTCCAACTTGGCCCAGTCTGACCTCCAGCCAGAGCTCATGTCCTCCATTCTTCTGACGTCT
>NW_007166358.1:0-654 GCF_000164805.1 Carlito syrichta
TCCGTCTTGGGCTGAGACTCAAACTCAAGCCTGCCTCAACGTGGGCCCCAACCTCCACACTTGCCTCTCAGTCAGGTCCAGTCTGAGACCCAGCTTCAGTTCCTACTCCCAACCCCGCTTCCTAGTCCTCTGTCCCAGATTAGAAGCTGTGGCGTGAGGTTCCATAGAACACAGAGTGCGCAGCTGCTTTAGCCCTCTGAAATTCACCAACTGGAGTGGAACGTGTTGCAGAAAGAACTGGAAAGAACGTGGGGCTTGCCCTCTGTGGTCCGAAAATCTCAGGAAGCCTTTTGTCCTCCAGCTCCGGACCTCCCAGTGGTCTGCCAGCCCTCCCAGGCCCACGTTCCAGTCTCCATCCTCTGTGGAGACTTTCCTCTGAGCAGCGAGCTGGAGAAGAAGCTCGAGCACCACCTTCGGAAGAGGCTCATCCAACACCGCTGGGGCCTGCCCCGCAGGGTCCATGAGTCTCTTTCAATGATGCGTCCTCAGAGACCAACTGCAGAGAGATCTGAGTCGGGGAACAGCAGGGCATTCTCACACAGCTCTGGGGTTGAGGGTCCGAGCAGCCCAGATGTAAAGAATTTTGAGCTGAGCCAACCTGGAAGCTCCTACAAGAGAAGCTCCGAAATGCTTTCCCTGGAGACGACCGTGAAG
>NW_007166359.1:0-7275 GCF_000164805.1 Carlito syrichta
CATAGAACACAGAGTGCACAGCTGCTTTTGCCCTCTGATATCACCAACTGGAGCGGAACGTGTTGCAGAAAGCACTGGAAAGAACGTGGGGCTTGCCCTCTGTGGTCCGAAAATCTCAGGAAGCGTTTTGTCCTCCAGCTCCGGACCTCCCAGTGGTCTGCCAGCCCTCCCAGGCCCACGTTCCAGTCTCCATCCTCTGTGGAGACTTTCCTCTGAGCAGCGAGCTGGAGAAGAAGCTCGAGCACCACCTTCGGAAGAGGCTCATCCAACACCGCTGGGGCCTGCCCCGCAGGGTCCATGAGTCTCTTTCAATGATGCGTCCTCAGAGACCAACTGCAGAGAGATCTGAGTCGGGGAACAGCGGGACATTCTCACGCAGCTCTGGGGTTGAGGGTCCGAGCAGCCCAGATGTAAAGAATTTTGAGCTGAGCCAACCTGGAAGCTCCTACAAGAGAAGCTCCGAAATGCTTTCCCTGGAGACGACCGTGAAGAAGGGGCAGACACGTAGCCAGAAGACTGGCTCCAAAGGTCATCTGTTGAGCGACCCAGAAAAGTCTTCAGAGGAGGACCTTGAGTTTAACTCTGGGAAGGACCTAGAAAGTGACCCAATAGAGAAGAACGTAAGGGCCTCGGGGGTGAGCCTCCATCAGAAACAACTGGAAAATGCCCTGACGGTGCACTTGAGCAAAAAATCTGAGGCGATCATTCGTGGTTGGATCCCTGAGACTGTGCACACCTCATTTCATGGCATCAAGCAGACACTGCCTCCTCCTGAGAAATCCCACGACCAGATGAAATGCAGAAAGTCGACACCGTTGGTGAGCGAGGACTACCACCTGGATACCTCCCAAGATCTTGTCTTCCTCAGCTCCAGCAAACAGAAGATGTTGGAAGACCACATTCACCGTTTCCGTTTGAGGATGCTGTGGGGCCTTCCCTCCAGGGTCCTTGAGTCTCTCAAAATCTTTAACTTGAAAGAGACCTCATCGCAGCCCCTTTCCCATTCTAGCGTTCCCTCCTCAGCCAACTTTGTTTCTGGGGTGGATTCCAAAGATGGGGACTCCGGGCCTCTTAAAAGAAGCTCTAAAGCTTTCCAAGGAGAAAAGATAGGAAGAACAAACCCGGTCCCCAGCCCGGATGATCCTCGGCCTGTCGGCTCCTCGGTGAGCAAAGAAAGTCAGGGGATCCTGAGACAACTGCCCTCTGAAGTGGACCCCAAGCAAACAAAGACCATCCAGATGCTTGAGGATGGCAGGCAGACTTTTCTGCCCCGCGCTCACAGCATCATGGACAAAGGGAGTCAGAAACAGCCTGCGGCAGCCGAGAAACACACCCTAGAGCTGCCCGCAAAGCAAGCTGAGGCTGAATGCGATTCCAAGGCTAAGACGGGGAGCCCCAGCAACAGCGTGGAAAGGCTTCAGGACAAAAGCAAGGTGGAGAAGAACTCAGAACACTGTTCCATCTCCAACAAGTCCGGGGAGATAGTCAAGGCAGAGGAGCTCTATGGTCTTCCATCACAATCGAGTAAAACCTCAACAATGAGGGAGCCAGAAAGCTCCCCCAAGATCACCATGAATCTCAGTCATGCAGAAATTACTCCGACCCCTGAAGGTTCCCCACCAAGATTATCAGTCCCCTGTGACCCGAAACCATCAGAACTTAAAAGTCAGATGCTGAGTGAGTTAACAGTTAAGTTGGAGAACAGGGAGCACGGCCAGGCTCAAAGCCATCCCACGGCCATGTCCCTCACCTCAGATAACTGGACTCCCAAGACCTTACTGACTCATGCCCAGGGCAGCTCCAGTGGGGACAGGGCAGCTTCCCAGGTGCTGCTTGTCCACTCAGGGGACAGAGGGATCAGCGTGGAGCAGCAGCAGAAGTCCTGGGTCCCTAAACATGTTTTACGGAAGGACCCGGAGAAGAATTTCCCTCCAGCCACAAAGAGACCCACCCCTCAAGGACATGAAGCAAGAGAGCTTGGCGGAGGAGACGCAGGGTTGGAGACATCCCGACCCAGGACAAAGGGCCACCCTGCTCAGGACAGCACATTAAAGAAGACGTTTGGGAGCAAGGCTTCTCCAAGCCTGTCCACAAAGGAGCAGCCTGCTTCTGAAAATGTTTTCAAAAACCCCATGGAAATATTTTGGCAGTGGCTCTCTAAATCTAGCCCGACCCGCAAAGGGCAAGCGAGTTCCCTGTCGTCACCTGTGCAGAACGGAGTCCCACTTGCACGGGGAGCTGCCTCTACTGTGACGACGAAGGACCAGCAAAGTATGACGGATCTTGGGATGTTCCCAGAGGAGAAGCTGGGTCGTGGGCATGTGACAGATGTCCCCTCCCCCCGAGACCCCCTTTCCTGTGGTGTGAAGTCTGGAAAAACTCAGCACAAGGCGGAACTGCAGGTCCAGGCGGAGCCTGCCCGGGGCCATCCCCGCCAGTACATAGCTCCTTCCAGTAAAGCAATTTGTTCCAAGGCCCGCAGCCAAGAAGCGGCCTTTGTGGGCCAGGGTTATCCTACAAGAATTAGACAGGCCAGGGACAAAGAGGGAAAACCCCAGAAAGTCGTGGCATTGGAGGACCAGAAAATGTGTCCGAGGCATCCCCTATCCATGCACCAGAGGAAGCCCGTGCCCCCTCCAAACCCCACTGCCAGGTGTCAAGTAGGCCGGGTGCCTCCGGCGGTCCCTACCCCTGCTGATAGCTCTGTGCCCAGAGTTTTGTCTTTATTTTTTAGGCAGAAAATGCCTCCCAAGCATTTCCAGGAGGGAAAATTCTCCTCCCCACAAAAATAACTCATTCTTTGTTGAGGATATTGCTTCTCCCCAATAAATGTTCTAATAAAAGTGGCATCTCTACTGTGGACTGCGTTGGGGGCCTAGGGTTTGGGTATCCCAGAGCTTGGCTTTAGGGGAATATGGGGATTAGTTCGGCTCTTACAGACTGCCTCCTCAGGCTTCTAGAAGGTGACCAGTTCCCTGAATCCTTTGTGGAGGAATGGGTTCATGTGCGTCTCTGAAGAAGTCTGAGGAGATGGACTCCGTGTCCTGCCTCTTAGCGTCCCCTTAATGACTTGGTATGGCAGCCGGCACTTTCGTCCTCCTTGACTGTTTCACATCTTTTAGTAAGGAAGATGGGTCTTGTATATCTGAAGAGAGGGTCAGGGATAGATATATTTTTCCAAAAATGGGGGTTTAATCATTTTTCAGACACATTTGTCAGTGATCCGAGGCCCACACGGGGGTGGGAGTGTTTGGGAATATTGCTGCAGTGGATCCCGGGCTGGCTGGGGTAGGGTCTTCGGAGCAGGTTGAATGTTGCTGAACAACCTGTCGTGCAGGACATGTTCACGTGTTGGGGAAGCATATTTTTGACCTTGACGCTGAGGTTTTCCTACCAGAAAGTCACCTTGGGGTGGTGCTGTTTCTCCCTGGGCATTTCTTCAGGCTGCCTGAATCGATGACATCTCGGCAAAAGGAGCACCAGCTGTCAGTGGCAGGGCTGTTGACTAGGCAGCCCCCCTACGTCTGAGGGTAAAATAAAGCTGAGAGCAAAGATCTTTTAGAGTAGTGGGAAAGCAAGAAAAGAGAAAGACGGGGAGGAGTGACCTTGTGGTTCGGGCCAAGGTTTTCGCTCATCGTCTCGATTTCTTGTCCCTGCGCCCCCCTTTTCCCCGTATGATCCAAGCTCCTCTTCCTTGACGCTGACGAGAACACGGCAGAGTTGAGTGGTGTCATTCTGGCAGAAAGTGTCCTTATGAAGATGGTCTTTGAGTACGAAATACAGGCTCTTGTCAGACAAAGCATCCCCTTTTTTCTCACAAGGTGATTGTAGAGTCTTCCGTTTACACATGCTGAGGACAGCGTGAAAAATCTTCCCTTGAATGTGTCCAGTTCCCTTATCAGGATGGAGGTGCCGCCCGTGACCATCATGGGCCTGGTGGAGCATGGCAAGCATCCCCCAGAACACCTGCCGCTCGTGATCCAGAGGTGTTATCCGGACTACACCCTAGGGTTACAGATATTTAGGCTCACTATGGGCTTTTTGTTTGTTTGAGTCAGGATCACGGCTCACTGCAGCCTTGGCCTCCTGGGATCAGGCGATCTTCCTACCTCAGCCTCCCAAGTAGCTGGGACTACAGGTGAGTGCCACCTTGCCCAACTTATTTTATCGATTTTTATTTTCTAGTAGAGATGAGGTCTCGCTATGTTGCATATGATGGTGTCAAACTCCTGGGCTCAAGTAATTCTCCCACATTTGCCTCCCAAAGTGCTGGGATTACAGGCGAGTCTCAGTGAGGTTGGACACCATGAACCTTTTTATGCTCTTGTTGGCCAAGACTGAGCGCATACCCACCTGGAAAACAAAGATCAGCAGAAAAGGCAACTCCACTCACTGTACAGACTGGGACTCAAGAGGGAGGTGAGGTTTTTTTGTTGTTGTTTTTTTTGAGACGGCACTTGAAGTCATTTTCCCAGAAAAATTTGCGAATGTCTAGTGTCACACACAAAAGCAAAACAGATGCCCACTATAGTCCCCTCACTCTACCGTACTCCTGTTTTCTTATCCAAAGTTATACCATTGACCTTCCAGTGTCTGAAGCTTAGAGTTACAGAAAGAATGCAGATTCCGTACAGGCCCAAAGAAGGACAACATGGGGGCTGGGTCCCGGGTATGGGGGAAAGAACTTGTGGAGGCGGAGAATCTGTAGGGGACCCCAACGTCCCGGCCTCCCAATTCCTCTATTGGTACTTCTTAGTGTCCTTTGTCTCCACTGGATTCAGTTACTGCCACACTCAGAGCTTCCATCAGGAACCCCTCTGCACCTGTCATGACACAGCCTGGCCCTCCACCCTTGACCTCATCCTCTCGCCCTTCCAGCATATGCCCTCAATTCATCCAATTTTCAACTCAACATCATTAATTTTTCGACTTGATTCTCCATCCCCCAAGCTCTTGTCTTCCTTTCCTCCTCCTCCAAGGCCAACTTCATGGTCTGTCCCACAAACAATAGATTAAGGTTCCACTTCAAAGAGTTCTCATCCAATACCCTTTAATCCATCCTATCTGAGAAAATTCCATCTCTCTGGCCTTTCCAGAACTGCCTTCCAATAAGTGACTGATCATTATTGGATTAAATATCACAATTTATCATCACCATGTTAAATGTATGGTCAGCTCCAGCACTACCTGGAAATAATTCATTCACACCAAAAATAATTACTAACAATAATTACTAATGTGCCTACAAACAGTAAAGAAAACAAATGGAGCTTACTTCACTTTTCCTTAGTACTCTCTCCTATGCTGCTCAAACGCATTTCAAACCTCCTGCACTTTTCTTAAACTTAGGCCATATGTCTGGTTCAACAGTCACAGAGAGACCAGAAGCCATTGGATGAAAACTTTTTTTTATCAAAATTCCTTTAAAAACTGTAACCATCCCTCCTTTTCTTCTTTTTTCTTTCCAAGATTTCTATCTTCAAAGGAATTATACTTTCTGAAATGTCTTTGAGAGATAGTTAAACTCTATTCTTGAGAGGGACTTATCCATTCTTACCTTGTAAAGGGTGGACAGTATATGCTTTCAATGGATGACGTATATGGTATGTGAACTGGACTTCAATAAAATTGTTTTAAGAAGTAATAAAGCATTTACAATAAGTGCTCGGGGATGACAAGAACCCAAGAGCAGACAGCAAAAGCGGTCAACACATGTTTGGACGACGGATTCCGGTAGAGGAGGGAACTGACTTAGCAGAGCAGACAAAGCCACAGCTTCCTTTATTGCTCCCTCCCTCTCCTTGGGATGCACTCAGCACGTTTTATTTTTTAAAGCTTTGTATTGCAAAAGTGTTTGTCAACATATACAAAACCGATAGAAGAACACGACTCCCCATATACTCACCACGCAACTTTTTCACAATGATCATCCCTTGCCGTGGGTGAAGCACTCATCATCTACACTACGATTGAAGTGCAAAAGTCCATTTAAACATCTTGCTATCCATCTTAGAAGATATGCTGAGTGTCCTATGTCAAGGCTCTCACATTCCTTTGCTGCTGATCACACGAGGACCACATTTATCTGTAACCCACATTGACAGCATCGGTGACTGAAACACCTCGAGCTTTGCTGGCCTTGGCCTCCAGTTCTGCTTTGCCTTTTAGTCAGCCCCAAGGCATCGATTGATTTCCTACCCTCAAACCCTACAAGGAATAATCTTATAAAGTCAGGACACGATATTGCTGTCCCCTAATCACACAGTAACTATAACATGAAAAAAGTCTAGAGGCAGAAAACTGTACAAGCTGATACAACTTAAGACTGACGTAAATTTTTTCAACTATTTGGAAGATTTTTTTTCCTGGCACACATTTAAAATGAGGTATTGTGTTTCCAGATAAATACAGTAAACCAAATACACAATCTCATCTCCTCTCCTTCCTCAAATGCTATTAAAAGTAAAGGATTATGTGAAGAGATATTCGACATCACCATCAGGAAAATACAAATTTAAATCAATAGTAGCTATCGCTGCACCCCCATTAGGATGACTAGAATCAAAATATCAAGTAAGCATTTGAGAGAACTTGGAGACACTGCAAGTCTCAACACTGTGCTGATAGGAATGCAGAATACCACAGCTTTTGGGAAAACAGCCTGACAGTTCCTCAAAATGTTAAACAGAGTTGGCTTATAGCCCCAGTAATCCCACTCCTCAATATACATCCGAGACAAATGAAAACAAATGTCCACACAGAAACTTGTATGCAATAGTTCACAGCATTGTTCTTGATAGCCAAAAGGTAGAAACAACCCAGATAGATGTTCATCAACTGATGAATGTATAAATAAAATGTAGCATATCCATTCAATGGAATATTATTCAGTCATAAAAAAGGAATATAGTATCGATACATGCAACAGCATGGATGAACCTTGAAAACACTTATGCTGAGTAAAAGAAGTCACTTGCAAATATCCACATATGCTTCTATTCTTATGCCATGCTCAGAATAGAGAACTCTATAGAAACAGAAAGTAGATTCATGTTTGCTCAGGGACAGGGGCATGAGAGGTGAGAAGGTGTCAGTGAATGTGTAAGAGGTTTCTTTTGGAAATCTTGAAGGTGTTTTAAAACTGACTTGTGGTGGTTGTACAACTGTGAGTATAGTAGAAATCATTGAATTATACACCATAATTGGGTGGCATATAGTATGCGAGCTACATTTCCATAAAACTGTTAAAAAACAGTGAAGGATTTAAAAAGAACG
>NW_007166360.1:0-10774 GCF_000164805.1 Carlito syrichta
AAAGGGTCTCAGTAGTAACTAGGTTCCAGGTGGAATAAATAGAAAATTTCACTGAAGTCAATATACGGCATAGTGAAAGGATGTAGTTGGGGTGGGGTGGAGGGAACAAAAGGCCCCAGTGGGATGAACAGATCAGCTGGGCTGGGTGGTTAGGGGAAAGTCTGTGGGTTCATCTCCCACATGGTGTCCCCTCCCCCACCCTCAAGAACTGGTGTGATGTGGGTCTCGAACTCTGGTCTGGAATGTGCTCTCAGGTCTCAGTTTCTGAGGATAAGGACCGTCTTCTTTGTCTGAGAAGGCTTATTGCATCATGGCTGAGGTCCAGCCTGACTTCCTGGGTCTTCCCATCTTTGCCTTCCTGGGTGGGGTGGGACTCCTCCTTCTGTCTCTGTGGTACCCACAGAGGAGTCTATGTTTCTCAATATTTTGGAAACAGAGAGACATCAATCAGGTAGGTAAACCACAGTTACTCAGCGGTTTTAGTACTTTCTTCTTTTCTAATATTTGCACTTAATACTACAAATTTCCCTGTAAGCATTGCTTTTGCTGCATCCCACAAATTTTGACAAGTTGTATTTTCATTTAAATTAGTTTAAAATATTTAGAAATTTCTCTTGACGCTTTTTTTGACCCATGTGCTAATAGTGTGTTGTTTAATCTCCCAGTATTTTTGATATTTTCCAGCTCTTTAAGATGGCTCAGAATGTGATCTGTCTTGGTTACCCTTCCACGGGGATTGAACAGAATTTTTATTCTGCTGTTGTTGGATGAAGTATTTGACATGTGTCAATTCGATGGCGTTGATTAATAGTACTGTTTTCGTCAACTGTGTCCTTACTGATATTCCATCTGCTAGATGTGTCCATTACTGATAGAAACATGTTGAATCTCCAAAAATAAGAGTGGATTCATATATTTCTTCTTGAAGTTCTACCAATTTTTGCCTGATATCTTCTGTCACTCTATTGTTAGATGTAAACACATTGGGGATTGTTGCAACTTCTTGGAGTTTTGACTCCTTTGTTGTTATAATTCTCTCTTATTCCTGTTGGTTTTTCTCATTCTGTAGTCTGCTTTGTCTTAGATTAACATAGCTATCCTGCTTTCTTTTGACTAGTTTTTGCATGGTACAAATTTTTCCCCATTTTTTAACCTTTAATTTGTGCCTTAATATTTACAATGGGTATCTTATAGACGACATTTAATTGGGTCTTTTTAAAAATCCACTCAACAGTTTGTCTTTTAATTGGTGAATTTAGGACATTCACATTTATTTTTATTTTTATTTATTTATTTATTTATTTTAGTTTTTATTTTTTTGAGGTGGAGTCTCACTCGGTCGCCCAGACTGGAGTGCAGTGGTCGCTCCCGACCACCGCAGCCTCGCCTGCTGGGCTCCGGCGATCCTTCCGCCTCAGCCTTCTGAGTAGCCGGAATTACAAGCATGCGCTACCACGCCCGGCTGATTTTTTGATTTATTGTAGAGATGAGGTCTCGCTGCCCAGGCAGGTCTCGAACCCGTGGGCTCAGGCAATCCACTCACCTCAGCCTCCCAAAGGCGCGGGATTACAGGCTGAGCCACCAAGCTGGTTGACATTCACATTTAAAGTGAGTTTTTATGTAGCTGGAGTCTGTATAACGTTTGCAAATGCTTACTATTCTTTGCACCTGAGGTTTGGACTTCCAGTGAGCCCTCTCTCCCCCAGTAGAGGACTTGGTACCCAATGGGTGGTTGTATGCCTCCCAGTCCCCCTCCCTCCCTCCTGCGCTAGCAGTGCCAGCATCAGTTGTTCCCACCTTTGTGCTCATGGGCCCAAGGTCTAGGCCCCACTTATGAGTGGGCAGTATTCGTCTTTCTGTTCCTGGGACATTTCACTTAGAATGATGGTCTTCAGCTGCCTCCAGGTTGCTTCAAAGGACATTGTTTTGTTCTTCTTTATGGCTGCGTAGTATTCCTCCACCATGTATGTGTTCCACATTTTCTTTATCCTGTCCATCTTTGATGGGCATCTGGGTTGGCTCCATGCTTTTGCTATTGTGAATAGTGCTGCAGTGAATATAAGTGTGTGGTTGTCTTTTTGGTAGAGCCATTGATGTTCCTCTTAGTATATTCCCAGAGGTGGGATTGCTGGATCATATGGCAGCTCAGTGATAGTTCTTTGAGTAGATGCCCACTGCTTTCCACCACGGTTGAACTAGTTTACTGAAAGGACAGACCAAGAGCGGAAAGTCATTTTTTAAATCTTGTTCTTAAACCCTGACACAATGATGAGAAAGTGGAAGCTATGTCCTGGAGAAACCCATTTCTTATCTTTATCTGTATCCATAGTTTTAAGTTTGCATATATTAAAAATAATGTAATAAGTGTTAAGGATGACATCAGAAGTTGACAATATCTTTCCTTTAAAGACATCCATACATTATTCGAGGTTGAAAAGCAGTATGGGCTGTTTCCAAAAAAGTTTTAATAAAGAGGGAAGTAAGCTTGAGTTTAATGCAGTTTATATTTTATTCCTTAGTTCATTCAGTAGTGTGTGTGTGTGTGTGTGTGTGTGTGTGTGTGTGTGTATGTAACCAAGTGTTGATTTTTTTGCTCTGTACTCCCTTTTATCTGTGAGTGATCTTCTAGGTCTAGGAAGGAATAGAAGAGACCCAAGTGATGCGACCCTGACCCATAGGTGGTTAGCAATTTGATTTCTGTGTCAAGGCTTATAAGTAAGAAATAACCAGGCCAGGTGCAGTGGCTCAACCCTGTAATCCCAGCACTTGGGAGGCCAAGGTGAGTGGATTGCCTGAGCCCGCCGGCTCGAGACCAGCCCGGGCAACTTGGCGAGACCTCATCTCTACAAGAAATAAAAATCTAGCTGGGTGTGGTAGCATGTGCCTGTAGTTCCAGCTACTTAGAAAGCTGAGGCGGAAGGATCGCCTGAGCCCAGCAGGTCGAGGTTGCAGTGACCGTGAGCGTGCCACACCACACTCCAGCCTGGGCGGCAGAGTGAGACTCCGACTCGAAAAGAGAAATTACAAAAGAATGATACAGGAGAATGTGCGGCTGATACAAAACTTTATTGCACACACGCAATATGTAGGATGTAGCTAATTTTTGACTCGCTCTGGTAAAAGAGAAAACGAAACAAAATAAAACCACCTGCAGCAAACTGTACAATACATGGCTTCTGGAGGTGCTGACAATGCCACGCTTCCTTTGACAATCAAGCTTTCAGTCGAACGTGGAAAATGAGAAGCATTCATGATGGTTGCTTCTGTTGCTTCTCTGGTTAAATATTTCTAACTTCTACCATCCTGTACCTGGCAGAGACACCTGGGGGAGGTATTTATAACTTCTTATACAGTTGGTTGGATTTTCTGGTGGTTTGTAAGTCCAGAGGCGACTTGTCGATAGCACTAGAGGCTCTGCTTTCAAGACTGATCCCGAGTCTGGTCATTTCTTACTTCCTCTACTGATAGTGCCTGGCCCAGTCACCATTTCTCAGCCGCCTGGATGGCAGTCACAGCCCCCAGCCCCTGCCAACCTGTCGGTCTGTTCTCAACAGGCAACTAGAAGGTGACTGCTCAGGCCTGAGCTAGTTCCCGTCACTCCTCTTCTCCCCACCTGCCAACGGCTCCCCTCTCGTTCAGAGTGACTGCCAGAGATCTCACAGCCCGGAGACCCTGCACCACCCAGCCCCCTGGGCCTCTTGAGTATCTCTCTACTGCTCCCCCTTTGCTTCCTCCACTGCAGCTGCGCTGACTTTGCCTTGTCCTTGAAGACACCAGGCTGCTCCTGCCTCAGGCCCTTTGTACTGGCCTGTTCCCACGGCTTGGAGCCCTTCCCCAGGCATCCAAAGGGCTCACTACCTCTTGGTTCTTGTCTTTTCTCAAGTCCCACTTTGTCTGTGGTGTCTTTCTGACCGTTCTGTATAATACTGCAACCCCTTATGGTGACTCCTGTCTGAGCTTATCATTACTCTTCATTGCTACCATGTTGAATTAATCTCAAACTTTTTTGGAACGCAAAACACTGGATGGCTGCCCTGAGGAATTTGCTATCTCCACTCGCACTGTGAGAGAGTGATCAGATTAGACAATAAATCATAGATGGGTCACTACCTGGGGGAAAGACAAACCTGCCCCAGGGAGCAGTTGAATCAGATCGGCACCTTACCTGTCATGCTAACTTCAAGGAAAGTCGTGACCGTCAGCTTATTTCTCTCTGAACAGATATTTCTTTTCACGTGTGACTAATGGAATCAAAGTTTGCACATAAGTTGTTTTATTTATTTAAATGATTGCTAAAGCTGCTTAGAATGTTGATGAATAAACACCGACACTTGCTTGTAGTAAGTACTGCGTTGTCATTGTCTAGGGGATCTGGTTCTCAGAGAGCTGGGAGTGCTGTGACCCTAGCAACCCAAGGAGGGTTTCCAGGAGCTGCCAAACAACCATCGTTCCTGTAAACTCTTTTA
Source organism: Carlito syrichta (assembly GCF_000164805.1). Taxonomy (NCBI): domain Eukaryota; kingdom Metazoa; phylum Chordata; class Mammalia; order Primates; family Tarsiidae; genus Carlito; species Carlito syrichta. Next base: position 4,467 of record NW_007166360.1, read on the forward strand.
TGTTTCCTTCTCGTTCTTTCTTTTCTTTTCTTTTTTGGGGAGGGAGGGCAGTTAGCTGCTCTCTTAAGATTGCTACATGATGTTGTCTCTCATATTAAGTTTGAGGGGCTCGTAATGTTTTTGATTCCTAAGCCAGCGCGTGGAGGGTAGAGGGTCAGGAGCGTAGAGGCCACGCCAACTCAACTTGGGACCCCAGAGCAGGTACTGGCTCATCCCCAAACTCACTAGATCTTGCCTCTTTCCTGTCTGCTTCCAGGATGGCACTGCTGGGACGCAGCCTCCATGGTGGCCAAAGTGCACCGTCCCCTGGTGGATGGAGGGATCTTCTTGTCCCCAGTCAACCATAAGAGCCCTAAGGGCGAGGTCATGCTCTTAGTCCAAGGACTGCTTATCTGGTCCATGGAGTTCCCGCCCCCTCATAGCCAGTGTCAAAATCTTTATGTAAAACACACAAATGCGGCCTTGTTTCTGTTCATGGTTTTTCCTAATTACAAAACGTTGGCACACACCAGCAGGGCTGTCACTGCTTAAGTTTGTGAGCGTCCTCTGGTGCTAAAGATTGGATTCGTGTACTGCTGTGAATAGTGATCTGAGGATTTCCCTCTCCCCGCCACCCCAGCCCTGACAACCACCAATCTGCCTTCCGAGTCCAAGGACTGACTTTTCCTAGATATTGCGTTTAAATGGAATCATGCCATAAGGGACACTTTGGGTCTGGCCTCCTTCACTTAATGGAAGCTTTTGAGGCTCGTCCAAGCTGTGCCACATGTCAGTGCTTCATGCCTTTCTGTGACTAACAAATCATTTATATATCCATCAGTGGGTGGACATTTTGAGCTGTTTCCACCTTTTATCTATTGTGAACAATGCTTCTATGAACATTTTTGTAAGGAATTTTTTTGTTTTGTTTTTGATCTTGGGGGACTTTTTTGAGTTGAAATCTCACTCTGTTGCCCAGGCTGGAGTGTGGTGGAACGCTCATGGCCACCACAGCCTTGGGCTCAGGTGATCCTTCTGCCTTAGCCTTCTGAGTAACTGGAAGCACAGGCATGTGCCACCATGCCTGGCTGGTTTTTTTGATTTATTGTAGAGACAAGGTCTCGCCATGTTGCTCAGGCTGATCTCGAACCCCTGAGCTCAGGTAATCCTCTCGCCTCTGCCTCCCAAAGTGCTGGGATTATAGGCATGAGCCACTATGCCTGGCTAGAAATTAAAACAAAATTATTTGGGATATAGACCTTAGAATGAATTTCTGGGTTATATGATGAGTGCAGTTTAATTTTCTAGAATTCAAATTTTGATTACAACAATTGAACATAGTATTTTACTCACGTGGAAACTTTATGAACTGTTTCTTGTTTTGTTCTTTGGGAATTTTTCCATTTAAAATAACTCAAGGTTCTTAATAACACACCTTTAACTGCTTCCTGCGAAAGCCAACTACACCAGTCTCTCCTACTTTTGTCTCTGCTCTCTCTGTCTTTAGAGAGACTCTCTGGGGGAAATGGGCACAGATTATTTTCCCTGCTTTTTTTTTTTTTTCAGTTTCTTTAAGGGACAGAAAAAATCTCCAATTCAACCCATACTTCTGGTTTATATCCTTTTTCTATTCTCAATTCCCCAGGTTCCTACATTTCTAATTATTCCAAATAGAAATGACTTCAGATAGCTAGGCGCTGTGGCTCAAGCCTGTAATCCCAGTACTTTGGGAGGCAGAGGTGAGAGGATCGCCTGAGCTCAGGGATTTGAGACCAACCGGAGCAACATGGCAAGACCTCTATAATAAATCAAAAAATTAGCTGGGCATGGTGGCACATGCCTGTGATTCTAGCTACTTGAAGACTGAGGCGAAAGGATCACTTGAGCCCAGTAGGTTGAGGCTGTGATGGCTGTGAGCATGGCATTGCACTCTAGTCTGGGTGACAGAGTGAGACTCTGACTCAAAAAAAAAAGAATGAAAAAAGAAATTACTTCAGACAGAATTATAGAAGAAAATCTAAATGCAGGTGCAAGAAATTCATGAAAAGAAAACTAACAGCAAGGGGGACTTATTGCATATTATATCCCAAATCCAAGGAGGTCTGCAAGTGTTGGCTGGCCAGACTTGGGCTTGCAAATTCAGCTCTACCCTAAGAGACTTGTCCTTCGCGTCTCTCCTCTTGCTGGGCCCCACCTCTAAAGGGATGGAATTAGAGTTCTTGGATCCTAACACTGCTTCCAATTCAAAATCAAACGATGTTGTTCCTATTAACTTCTTATTCTTTCTGGAGGGAGAAAAAAGTGCTAGGCAGCCTTCCTTCCCTTCCCTTCCCTTCAGACATCAGTTTCTAGAATACGGCCACTGAGGGACATGTCTCCAAAGGTTGTGTCGTGATGATAAGAAAAGGCAGATGAATGTTCACCCAAGGTGTGGCGGTCAACCCCCACGGTGGCCCTGCTCAAGATGAAAGAACTCCACTGTGGTGAAACACTGCTAGAGGAAGCAGGTGGGTTGTGCTTCTTATCAACCAAAAAAGGTCAGAATCTAGTTTAGGGAGACTTTATTCAAGTGTGAAGGCTGAGGAGAGGAACCACAAGCACACTTGCCATGGGGAGTACTCAGAAAAACGAGAGGCTCAAGTTCTTAAAGATTGAAAAAAGGGCAAATCAGGAGAGTGGGAATTACGAGACTTATTTGCCAGGAATTGTCTTAGATTTACAGAAATTACATTGGTCAGTGACATATGTAACATATAGGTTATATGCCATTTTATGGTTACTTGTCATCAGTAAGTCTTGAGCCTGCATATCTAGTGGCTTCAAGAGGTCACTATTTCGTTTAAGGGTGAGTGGAAGGTCTCTGCTGCTACATTTTATTTATTTATTTATTTATTTTTGAGTTGGAGTCTCACTCTGTTGCCCAGGTTGGAGTGTAGTGGCGCACTCACTGCAGCCTCGACCTGCTGGGCTCAGGCGATCCTTCCGCCTCATCCTTCCAAGTAGCTGGAGCTACAGATATGCACCACCATGCCGGGCTAAATTTTTTTTTTTTTTTTTGTAGAGACGAGATCTTGCCAAGTTGCCCAGGCTGGTCTCGAACCCCTGGGCTCAGGCAATCCTTTAGCCTTGGGCTCCCAAAGTGCTGGGATTACAGGAGTGAGACAGCATGCCTGGCTGCTACATTTTAAATACCTTTCCAAACCTGTTAGTTGAAGAAACTTGCATTCCTCAGATATAAGTCAGTGGAGAATCACAAGAAACAGGAAGTGCTTTCCAGAAAGCTTGGAATGGAAGCAGTAGAAGGGGGTTAGGGACTGTGTGGAGAATGATCCCCTGGCTGGGACCCTTGGAAGGGCGCAGTGTCTCTGCTGCTGCTTTGTCGAACTTGGAGAAGGTCCTGTTTGGCACAAACCTCTCCCTGCGGTTCTCTGCAGTTCTCTTAATGACTGCCAGCCCTCAGTACCAGGGTCTGGGACACCCTGCGGTGTTGCCTGCTGGTGTGTCTGGAGTTGCACCCCCTGAGAGCAGATCCTGTGCCTTTAGACAAGCTCCTCAACCTCTCTAAGTTTCGGCTCACTTGTCTCTAAGATGGGGATAAGGGTTTCTCCGATGGCCCAGTGCCGTGAGACCCAACAGGGTGAGTCCAGGGCTTGGCCCCTAAGTGAGCAACATGTTCCCGTTGACTACTGGTTTCACTGGAATAAAAGGAAGTGCAGTGGGGTTTTGGGTGAATCTTTGGGATTTTTTTTCCCCCTGTCTGTCTCGCTTATCTGTATTTTCTATGTTTTTCATTATGATTACTTGTTTTACTTGTTTTTTTAATCTAAAAATTTTTGAAATGTAATGGATCAAACTCTTGTAGTTGACAATGACCAAGGAGCTCTGAGAGCACTGGAAGCACCAAGCAATGGGAGGAAAACGAGCCAGCCCGATGGCGCTTCGTGTCCCAGGAACCAGGTCAAGGGAACGCGGGACATTGTCGCTCATGAGCCAGGAGGCTGCGTGGTCAACTGCTCTCCCTGGTAATTCACCTTTCTCGTATTCCATGACTTGATAATAAGCCAGTGTCTTTTTCTTTTTCTTTTTCTTTTTTTTGAGTTGGAGCCTCAGTTTTGTCGCCCAGGCAGGAGTGCAGTGGCACACTCACGGCGACTGCACACGTGACCTGCTGGGCTTAGGTGATCCTTCCGCCTCAGTCTTCCAAGTAGCTGGAACTACAGACACATCCCACCATGTCCAGCTAGTGTTTGTGATTTATTGTAGAGACGAGGTCTCGCCAAGTTGCCCAGGCTGATCTCAAATCCCTGGGCTCCCAAAGTGCTGGGATTACAGGCTGAGCCACTGCGCCCGGCCACCAATGTCTTTTTCATCCAAGTATGAACAGGTCACGATGCAGAGACTGAAGTTTTGAAGACAAAAGTCCATTCCTATGCATTCCAAGTGCAGTTTGCAAGGACAAACACAGGGATGGTTTGTCCAATTGAAGTTAAAGACTCATTTTTTTTGTTTTGTTTTGTTTCTTTTGCTGGATTTCAAAAATGTCTTTTTTCTTATTTATTTTTTGAGTCGGAGTCTCACTCTGCCATCGAGGCTGGAGTGCAGTGGCACGCTCATGGCCCCCACAGCCTCAACCAGCTGGACTCAAGCGATCCTTTCACCTCAGCCTTTCAAGTAGCTGGAAACACACACATGCACCACCACGCCCGGATAATTTTTTGATTTATTGTAGAGACAGGGTCTCTACATGTTGCTCAGGCTGGTCTCAAACTCCTGAACTCAGGCAGTCCTCTCGCCTCTGTCTCCCAAAGTGCGGTTTTATAGACGTGAGCCACCGCAACCAGCCAAAACAGTCACTTTTGGCTATCGTGTTATATTTCTGCGAATATACAAGAGAAGAAAGGGAAGAACACAAGCTTCCCAAATGGATCCCTGCCAGACAAGCTTGCACTGTGGTCAGAGATTATGCCCACATTCGACCCTGATGGTGGGAGCTGATTTGGCTGAGATACCCCAAGGGCCAGAAGTTCCTTCCCTTCCACCAAAAAGAGAACTCAACAGAGGCTGCGGTTGACATGGCTTCAGGTCGTGCTCATGGCCTCATGTCCTAATCTGCTCACCTCTCATCTCTCTTGATGCCCACTGGCCCTCACCAAATCTCAAGGGCTTGTCACATACCTTGTGTTTTCCTGTGTTTTCTGACAATTCATTCTAAAATCTTCAGCAAGGGATCTTAAGGTAAGACCTCAACAAGGGTGTTTCAATGATAAAGAAGCACCCTGGGGTTTCCAGACATATTTAAAAATAGTAGTGTAGGGGTGACAAGAAACCTTTTCCTTCCCCCTCTGAATCTTCACTGAAAAATCATCTCACAGAAGGCAGATTAATGGGGAAAAAAGTCGTAAGTTTATTGGATGTGTATACACAGGAGCCTTCAGAATGAAAATCCGACTCCCCGGTGGAGTACGGAAGTTTGCACACTCTTTCGAGGTTACAGAAAGAAAGGGTATGGATCCTGGCAAACAAAGTTACAGGGAGGGGGAGAAGAGGAATTCGGCTGAGGGACGTAAGTGGGAGAATCGGTGGGCTGGAAGAAGACACTAAGGTCTGGGACAGAGTCTGTGGGGCCAGCAGGGCACACTGGTTAGTGACAAAAATCTGTTCAGATTTGTTGACAGCCTGTAGTCTTCCTTCCTGTGATATGTATTCAGTTAATAATGGAAACTCAGAGAAGGAACCAGAAGTACTTTTTGTGGCAGGTCCCGACTGAAGGCAGATGAAAGAGCTTCAGGGAACAATGTTGCGTCCCCTGCGGTTTTGGCCAGGCGGGTGGGAAGAGGCACAGAGACCCGAGGCTCCTCGCTCAGTTCACCGTGTCGAAGTGCCATCTTTTGGAGAATGCTTTCTTAGCCTCCATACGAGCTTGGTGCTGGGGACTGCGTGCTAAGCAGTGCTTAACTTATCCCCTTTCAGCCTCACCATACTCACAGAGGTCGGCATTTCAAATTCCCCTTTCATCAGTGAGGAAATGGAGGCGCTGCAAGTTTACCGTCTTGCCCGAAGCACAATGAGATCCAGACTACTTAGTTCCCAAGTCATGGCGTTAATTACTATGTGATTGTTTATTTTGTTTTATTTTGTTTTTGAGTTCAGTCTCACTCTGTCGCCCACGCTGCAGTGCAGTGGCACACTCAGGCCACCGCGGCCTCGACCTGCTGGGCTCAGGCGATCCTTCCGTCTCAGCCTTCCAAGTAGCTGGAACTACAGGCACACGCCACCATGTCCAGTTAATTTTTTTACTTTTTGTTGTATAGATGAGGTCTCGCCAAATT
>NW_007166361.1:0-6361 GCF_000164805.1 Carlito syrichta
TTTATCTATTGTGAACAATGCTCTATGAACATTTTGTAAGGAATTTTTTGTTTTGTTTTTGATCTTGGGGGACTTTTTTGAGTTGAAATCTCACTCTGTTGCCAGGCTGGAGTGTGGTGGAACGCTCATGGCCACCACAGCCTTGGGCTCAGGTGATCCTTCTGCCTTAGCCTTCTGAGTAACTGGAAGCACAGGCATGTGCCACCATGCCTGGCTGGTTTTTTTGATTTATTGTAGAGACAAGGTCTCGCCATGTTGCTCAGGCTGATCTCGAACCCCTGAGCTCAGGTAATCCTCTCGCCTCTGCCTCCCAAAGTGCTGGGATTATAGGCATGAGCCACTATGCCTGGCTAGAAATTAAAACAAAATTATTTGGGATATAGACCTTAGCATGAATTTCTGGGTTATATGATGAGTGCAGTTTAATTTTCTAGAATTCAAATTTTGATTACAACAATTGAACATAGTATTTTACTCACGTGGAAACTTTATGAACTGTTTCTTGTTTTGTTCTTTGGGAATTTTTCCATTTAAAAATAACTCAAGGTTCTTAATAAAAGAAAAAAAACAGCTTCCTGCGAAAGCCAACTACACCAGTCTCTCCTACTTTTGTCTCTGCTCTCTCTGTCTTTAGAGAGACTCTCTGGGGGAAATGGGCACAGATTATTTTCCCTGCTTTTTTTTTTTTTTCAGTTTCTTTAAGGGACAGAAAAAATCTCCAATTCAACCCATACTTCTGGTTTATATCCTTTTTCTATTCTCAATTCCCCAGGTTCCTACATTTCTAATTATTCCAAATAGAAATGACTTCAGATAGCTAGGCGCTGTGGCTCAAGCCTGTAATCCCAGTACTTTGGGAGGCAGAGGTGAGAGGATCGCCTGAGCTCAGGGATTTGAGACCAACCGGAGCAACATGGCAAGACCTCTATAATAAATCAAAAAATTAGCTGGGCATGGTGGCACATGCCTGTGATTCTAGCTACTTGGAAGACTGAGGCGAAAGGATCACTTGAGCCCAGTAGGTTGAGGCTGTGATGGCTGTGAGCATGGCATTGCACTCTAGCCTGGGTGACAGAGTGAGACTCTGACTCAAAAAAAAAAGAATGAAAAAAGAAATTACTTCAGACAGAATTATAGAAGAAAATCTAAATGCAGGTGCAAGAAATTCATGAAAAGAAAACTAACAGCAAGGGGGACTTATTGCATATTATATCCCAAATCCAAGGAGGTCTGCAAGTGTTGGCTGGCCAGACTTGGGCTTGCAAATTCAGCTCTACCCTAAGAGACTTGTCCTTCGCGTCTCTCCTCTTGCTGGGCCCCACCTCTAAAGGGATGGAATTAGAGTTCTTGGATCCTAACACTGCTTCCAATTCAAAATCAAACGATGTTGTTCCTATTAACTTCTTATTCTTTCTGGAGGGAGAAAAAAGTGCTAGGCAGCCTTCCTTCCCTTCCCTTCCCTTCAGACATCAGTTTCTAGAATACGGCCACTGAGGGACATGTCTCCAAAGGTTGTGTCGTGATGATAAGAAAAGGCAGATGAATGTTCACCCAAGGTGTGGCGGTCAACCCCCACGGTGGCCCTGCTCAAGATGAAAGAACTCCACTGTGGTGAAACACTGCTAGAGGAAGCAGGTGGGTTGTGCTTCTTATCAACCAAAAAAGGTCAGAATCTAGTTTAGGGAGACTTTATTCAAGTGTGAAGGCTGAGGAGAGGAACCACAAGCACACTTGCCATGGGGAGTACTCAGAAAAACGAGAGGCTCAAGTTCTTAAAGATTGAAAAAAGGGCAAATCAGGAGAGTGGGAATTACGAGACTTATTTGCCAGGAATTGTCTTAGATTTACAGAAATTACATTGGTCAGTGACATATGTAACATATAGGTTATATGCCATTTTATGGTTACTTGGCAACAGTAAGTCTTGAGCCTGCATATCTAGTGGCTTCAAGAGGTCACTATTTCGTTTAAGGGTGAGTGGAAGGTCTCTGCTGCTACATTTTATTTATTTATTTATTTATTTTTGAGTTGGAGTCTCACTCTGTTGCCCAGGTTGGAGTGTAGTGGCGCACTCACTGCAGCCTCGACCTGCTGGGCTCAGGCGATCCTTCCGCCTCATCCTTCCAAGTAGCTGGAGCTACAGATATGCACCACCATGCCGGGCTAAATTTTTTTTTTTTTTTTTGTAGAGACGAGATCTTGCCAAGTTGCCCAGGCTGGTCTCGAACCCCTGGGCTCAGGCAATCCTTTAGCCTTGGCCTCCCAAAGTGCTGGGATTACAGGAGTGAGACAGCATGCCTGGCTGCTACATTTTAAATACCTTTCCAAACCTGTTAGTTGAAGAAACTTGCATTCCTCAGATAAAAGTCAGTGGAGAATCACAAGAAACAGGAAGTGCTTTCCAGAAAGCTTGGAATGGAAGCAGTAGAAGGGGGTTAGGGACTGTGTGGAGAATGATCCCCTGGCTGGGACCCTTGGAAGGGCGCAGTGTCTCTGCTGCTGCTTTGTCGAACTTGGAGAAGGTCCTGTTTGGCACAAACCTCTCCCTGCGGTTCTCTGCAGTTCTCTTAATGACTGCCAGCCCTCAGTACCAGGGTCTGGGACACCCTGCGGTGTTGCCTGCTGGTGTGTCTGGAGTTGCACCCCCTGAGAGCAGATCCTGTGCCTTTAGACAAGCTCCTCAACCTCTCTAAGTTTCGGCTCACTTGTCTCTAAGATGGGGATAAGGGTTTCTCCGATGGCCCAGTGCCGTGAGACCCAACAGGGTGAGTCCAGGGCTTGGCCCCTAAGTGAGCAACATGCTCCCGTTGACTACTGGTTTCACTGGAATAAAAGGAAGTGCAGTGGGGTTTTGGGTGAATCTTTGGGATTTTTTTTCCCCCTGTCTGTCTCGCTTATCTGTATTTTCTATGTTTTTCATTATGATTACTTGTTTTACTTGTTTTTTTAATCTAAAAATTTTTGAAATGTAATGGATCAAACTCTTGTAGTTGACAATGACCAAGGAGCTCTGAGAGCACTGGTAGCACCAAGCAATGGGAGGAAAACGAGCCAGCCCGATGGCGCTTCGTGTCCCAGGAACCAGGTCAAGGGAACGCGGGACATTGTCGCTCATGAGCCAGGAGGCTGCGTGGTCAACTGCTCTCCCTGGTAATTCACCTTTCTCGTATTCCATGACTTGATAATAAGCCAGTGTCTTTTTCTTTTTCTTTTTCTTTTTTTTGAGTTGGAGCCTCAGTTTTGTCGCCCAGGCAGGAGTGCAGTGGCACACTCACGGCCACTGCACACGTGACCTGCTGGGCTTAGGTGATCCTTCCGCCTCAGTCTTCCAAGTAGCTGGAACTACAGACACATCCCACCATGTCCAGCTAGTGTTTGTGATTTATTGTAGAGACGAGGTCTCGCCAAGTTGCCCAGGCTGATCTCAAATCCCCGGGCTCCCAAAGTGCTGGGATTACAGGCTGAGCCACTGCGCCCGGCCACCTATGTCTTTTTCATCGAAGTATGAACAGGTCACGATGCAGAGACTGAAGTTTTGAAGACAAACGTCCATTCCTATGCATTCCAAGTGCAGTTTGCAAGGACAAACACAGGGATGGTTTGTCCAATTGAAGTTAAAGACTCATTTTTTTTGTTTTGTTTTGTTTCTTTTGCTGGATTTCAAAAATGTCTTTTTTCTTATTTATTTTTTGAGTCGGAGTCTCACTCTGCCATCGAGGCTGGAGTGCAGTGGCACGCTCATGGCCCCCACAGCCTCAACCAGCTGGACTCAAGCGATCCTTTCACCTCAGCCTTTCAAGTAACTGGAAACACACACATGCACCACCACGCCCGGATAATTTTTTGATTTATAGTAGAGACAGGGTCTCTACATGTTGCTCAGGCTGGTCTCAAACTCCTGAACTCAGGCAGTCCTCTCGCCTCTGTCTCCCAAAGTGCGGTTTTATAGACGTGAGCCACCGCAACCAGCCAAAACAGTCACTTTTGGCTATCGTATTATATTTCTGCAAATATACAAGAGAAGAAAGGGAAGAACACAAGCTTCCCAAATGGATCCCTGCCAGACAAGCTTGCACTGTGGTCAGAGATTATGCCCACATTCGACCCTGATGGTGGGAGCTGATTTGGCTGAGATACCCCAAGGGCCAGAAGTTCCTTCCCTTCCACCAAAAAGAGAACTCAACAGAGGCTGCGGTTGACATGGCTTCAGGTCGTGCTCATGGCCTCATGTCCTAATCTGCTCACCTCTCATCTCTCTTGATGCCCACTGGCCCTCACCAAATCTCAAGGGCTTGTCACATACCTTGTGTTTTCCTGTGTTTTCTGACAATTCATTCTAAAATCTTCAGCAAGGGATCTTAAGGTAAGACCTCAACAAGGGTGTTTCAATGATAAAGAAGCACCCTGGGGTTTCCAGACATATTTAAAAATAGTAGTGTAGGGGTGACAAGAAACCTTTTCCTTCCCCCTCTGAATCTTCACTGAAAAATCATCTCACAGAAGGCAGATTAATGGGGAAAAAAGTCGTAAGTTTATTGGATGTGTATACACAGGAGCCTTCAGAATGAAAATCCGACTCCCCGGTGGAGTACGGAAGTTTGCACACTCTTTCGAGGTTACAGAAAGAAAGGGTATGGATCCTGGCAAACAAAGTTACAGGGAGGGGGAGAAGAGGAATTCGGCTGAGGGACGTAAGTGGGAGAATCGGTGGGCTGGAAGAAGACACTAAGGTCTGGGACAGAGCCTGTGGGGCCAGCAGGGCACACTGGTTAGTGACAAAAATCTGTTCAGATTTGTTGACAGCCTGTAGTCTTCCTTCCTGTGATATGTATTCAGTTAATAATGGAAACTCAGAGAAGGAACCAGAAGTACTTTTTGTGGCAGGTCCCGACTGAAGGCAGATGAAAGAGCTTCAGGGAACAATGTTGCGTCCCCTGCGGTTTTGGCCAGGCGGGTGGGAAGAGGCACAGAGACCCGAGGCTCCTCGCTCAGTTCACCGTGTCGAAGTGCCATCTTTTGGAGAATGCTTTCTTAGCCTCCATACGAGCTTGGTGCTGGGGACTGCGTGCTAAGCAGTGCTTAACTTATCCCCTTTCAGCCTCACCATACTCACAGAGGTCGGCATTTCAAATTCCCCTTTCATCAGTGAGGAAATGGAGGCGCTGCAAGTTTACCGTCTTGCCCGAAGCACAATGAGATCCAGACTACTTAGTTCCCAAGTCATGGCGTTAATTACTATGTGATTGTTTATTTTGTTTTATTTTGTTTTTGAGTTCAGTCTCACTCTGTCGCCCACGCTGCAGTGCAGTGGCACACTCAGGCCACCGCGGCCTCGACCTGCTGGCCTCAGGCGATCCTTCTGTCTCAGCCTTCCAAGTAGCTGGAACTACAGGCACACGCCACCATGTCCAGTTAATTTTTTTACTTTTTGTTGTATAGATGAGGTCTCGCCAAATTGTCCAGACTGGTCTCGAACCCATGGGTTCAAGCAATCCTCTCACCTCAGCCTCCCCAAAGTGCTAGGATTATAGGCATGAGCCACCGCACCTGGCTGATTGTTTATTGATTATCGTCTATCTTTGCTTGCCAAACTTTGAGCTTACCAGTCATCTCAAAAACATTATGTCCTAAATTAATATTTGTTGAATGATCCACTCAAGAATTAAAGATGGGAGGGAACATAGTGGAATGGCAGGTTTGTTTCATAGTTCACTGAAATATCAGGGCAAGTGTTTTTTGACCCCTATTGATCTCAGTCATTTTCGGGAGGTCCCTGGTACAGAAGCAAAAATTCCTTGTAGTTTTGCAGAAAAATTTTATGAAGATAATTTTTATTTTTATTTATTTTTACTTTTTTTGAGTTGGAGTCTCACTCTGTTGCCCAGGCTGGAGTGCAGTGGCATGTTCACGGCCACTGCAGCCTCGACCTACTGGGCTCTGGCGAACCTTTAGCCTCAGCCTTTCAGGTAGCTGGAACTACAGGTATGCGCCATCATGCCTGGCTAATTTTTTTAATTTTTTTAAATTTATTGTAGAGATGAGGTCTCACCAAGTGCCCAGGCTGGTCTCTAATCCATGGACTCAGGAAGTCCTCTCACCTTGGCCTCCCAAATTGCTGGTATTATAAGCGTGAGCCACCGCACTCAGCTAGATAATTTTTAGGAATTTCTTTTCTTTTCTTTTTTTTTTTGAGTTGAAGTCTCACTCTGTTGCCCAGGCTGGAGTGCAGTGACACGCTCACGGTCACCACAGCCTCGACCTGATGGATTCAGGTGATCCTTTTACCTCAGCCTTCCAAGTAGCTAGAACTACAGGCATGCACCACCACACCCAGCTAATTTTTTTATTTATTGTAGAAACG
>NW_007166362.1:0-558 GCF_000164805.1 Carlito syrichta
TTGGGTGTGTATTAACTCAGCAGATGGCTACTGGGCACCTACCAAGGAGCAGGCAGTGCTTGGCAGGGGACAAACTGGTTGCTAGCGAGGTGCTCACCGGCTCCTGGGCGGGACTGGTGTTGATCAAGCAGCCACAGAGCTAATCACACAAACTGATGGGTGCCAACAAGAGGCTGTACTGGAGAATTTGACCTAGGCAGGGAAAATCCAGGAGAGCTTCCCGGAGGAGGAGACACTTGGGCTGAGTCTGAATGAGTTGCCGTTCACCAGGTGACGAAAGGAGAGAGGAGTGTTTCAGATTGGGGAGGGAGTACCAGGACAGTACGTGCAAAGGCCCTGTGGCCCACCGTGGCCAGAATGACTCTCTGAAGTGACCATTCTGGCTGCCATGTGCAAAGTGAATGAGGGAAGGCCAGCGAGCTTGGGGGAAAGAGGGTCGCATCGTGGGCACACGAGAGGGTCAGTTGCTGGCTCAGGGTGGTGGCGGCAGAGATGAAGAGCTTTTGGGGGACTGGAGAAATAGGAGGCAAAGTTGAGAAGATGTGCTGGGATGGGGGA
>NW_007166363.1:0-2254 GCF_000164805.1 Carlito syrichta
AGGGTCACATGATTGTAAACCAGGTCGCAGCATGGTGACCTAATTGTGATATGAATAAGGTATAACTAACATTTGCACCAAGACCAGAATTCGAAAACAAAACAAACTTTAAAAGCTTAGTTCTACATTAAACTTCTTCTCTTCTCCCAGATCCTTAATGGGTTTATACTATGTAATTTTTTAAAACACACACATCATGTCAAACTATAAATTACATAGATGGGCAGTTAATGTGAAAAGCCCCCTAAAATGTACAAATTAACTGGTACTGAATTGAGTTCTCCATTTACCTCTATATACAATTAAATGTAAACCATATTTTCACAGTTTTAAGTGTTTTATGACTAGATGCACAGTACCATGTCAGGTTGATGATTGTTCCAGAAAACTGGCTCTAGGTTCTGCACCCAATGCCTGGCAGCTACTGTGATACAAACACTTACATAAATAAGAAACTGTGTCATAGTCAATGGTCAAGACAATTCAGCAAGAGCAGTATTTCCAATGGAGAAGGATACTCAATTCTCTATTTTACATACTTGTGCAAATGTAAGCATTAGGACAGATACATCTGAGGCAAATTCAATTTGAAAAACTTGTGTCACTATGTTGTAAACTTGGGCAAGAAATGACCCTCAGCAAGTTCTGCTCTCTATGGCTTTTTTTTCTTTAAAAATTTTAAAGCCAGAGAAGATGCACACACACACTACCCACACACGCACACGCGCACATACACATGCGTACACACACACACGCCATAGACATACACAGAGTTCTTATTTCATTTTAGAATATGGTACATATTCAACTTCAACACAATGTAGAGGTTTAACACACATTCAGCGTGTGTTGTTCTGTGCAAGTTCTTAGTGGTCCAAGTCCTAGTTGAAGGTATTCATTTGCAGAACCACATGATTCAGGAGGTTGAAGAAAAAAAAAGTTTCATTACATTTCTGAAACCAGCACTGGATGTGCAAAGGCAGCGGACAATCTGGCCATCAACACAGCCAGACTGGGGTAACTGTAAAGGAACATCCAAGCAGTTAGTTACTTAGATTGGTCTCTAGAAAAATAGGTTAGTATATGCTGTATCTTTGTCAACTGTTCTTTCAAAGACTTCATTGACAAAACTGACAGCTGGTAGCGGGGATCTACAGGAAGAACTGCTAGAAGCCACCAACACCACGCAGGTCCATTAGGAGTTGCCCGAAGGTTTTCCTCCCTTTCGGGCATTGATCCAAAGTGCTGAATTTGGCTTCGAAATCTATCTCTTAAATTTTGAAACAAGCTGCAGGCTTGAGAGTATACCAAATCATGAAGTTCTGTGAGATTCTTAATCTCATCTTCATTTTCCACCTTTACATCTTCCAGATATTTGATGTCTGTAGTGCAATATCCATCTTTCATTTCTCTGTTTAAAACCCGAAACCGCTTTCCTCTAACTGTATCAACCACAGACCTTCCATCAGGCAAGAAATGTACATTTCTAATTTGTAACATACAACCATAATCTGCAAAACTGCTCTGTGCATCACTGACACACATCCCAAACTGTTTGGTTCCAGTTTGTATACTTCTTCGAATCATCAGTCTGTATCTTGGCTCAAATACATGAAGAGAGCAAGGCACAGTGGGATAGGCCATAGTGCAAACAAATATTGGAACATTCTTGGTCAAGTGTGAGAGTTCAGCAGTTTCTTCATCATATATTTTTTTTTCTCTCAGACAGTTCATCAGGCAGATACTTCACTATTAATTCTTCCAGCAGCTGTGTGACACAGTACCTCCTATCAGCTAGATACTCTTTTAAACTTTCTTTGCAAAGAGGACAATATGGAGCATGATCTAAACAACGCTCAAGACAATTCTTACAGAACGAATGTCCACAAGGGGTTGTCACTGGCTCAAAAAACAACCTCATGCAAAGAGAGCACTCAAAATCTGAGGCATCTATTCGTTCTTCTGGAATATCGCCATAAGCTAATGAAAACATACAGACTTCATTGGGAGTTTCACCTTGTTTTTTAAGCTTATTTTCTCCATCTTCATTCACAATCACATCCTGTTCTAAAAGGGACAACTTTCTTTTCAGCAGAACACCTTTTCCCCGAACAGACAGTAAAGGTTCTGAGGACACACTTTTTAAACAATCCTCTCGGGTAGGCTGTTGAGTTTATAGACTGTGCTGATTGAGCACGGTTTAAGCTTCCTTTGACATGCTCTGATGTGACCTCTGGTATTTCTTCATTCTGCT
>NW_007166364.1:0-958 GCF_000164805.1 Carlito syrichta
TCTGCTTGGGTAATTCTGCTTTTCATGCTTATCAATTTGTTATTTATTTCATTCACAGTATTCTTTATTACTGTTATCTCAGATATCAGCTCCTTCCTAGTTTCTTCTTGTGTCTCCTCAATTCTTTTTAGTCTCTCCATGATTGTTTTGATATCTACATTTGTATTTTGAGACCCTTCATTCTGGGGACTTTTCATTGTTTGTATTCCAAAGTCAATTTTCTCAGTGTCTGCTCTCCCAGGCGTCTGGGAGAGACCCATACTCTTCTTTTGGTTTTTCTTCATTTCTGTAGATTTTTCTCCCTTTACCCCTTTCCCTCCCCCTCTTCAATTCTGTTTTTGAGGGAAGGTGGGGTTGCTTTTATTTCTCTTCTGCAATGACCTGTTCTTCCTTATGAGGGTCTTCTGGTTTTGTTCACTTTTCCCTCTGCTTTACAGTCTGTCTATTCAGCAGTTTGCAGTCTTGGTCCGTTCAGAGAATCTCACCAGTTCACCTATGCCGTCGCCATCTTGCCCCGTCTCCGAGACTCCATTTCTAATTTGTTATTTTCTATGAAGTAGTGCTTAATAAGAAGTTTTGGAGCCAGTATAAACTTCCATCTAAAATATCGTAAGCTTCTGGATGCAATGTCAATGTTTTTTTCTTCTTTTTTCAAGCTGCTGGCATCAGCAGTAGAAGATTTGACCACTAAGCCTGCCAAAATCCATCCCCAAAGTTGCTCTGAATAAGCTGCAGTTCCGGCTACTTGGAAGGCTGAGTCAGAAGGATTGTTGGTGCCCAGCAGGTCGAGGTTGTGGTGGCCGGGAGCATGCCACTGCACTCCAGTCTGGGCGACAGAGTGAGACTCCAACTGAATGGGTCTCCCTTGACAACCAAATTTTATTGTTTCAGCTTTTCCAGAGAAAAGCAGCAGCAGCACAATGGACACAATCAGGGTGGTGGCCCCACATCTATTCAG
>NW_007166365.1:0-828 GCF_000164805.1 Carlito syrichta
CTGAGTCAGAAGGATTGTTGGTGCCCAGCAGGTCGAGGTTGTGGTGGCCGGGAGCATGCCACTGCACTCCAGTCTGGGCGACAGAGTGAGACTCCAACTGAATGGGTCTCCCTTGACAACCAAATTTTATTGTTTCAGCTTTTCCAGAGAAAAGCAGCAGCAGCACAATGGACACAATCAGGGTGGTGGCCCCACATCTATTCAGCCATGTGCAGAGCTTCTTCAATCTATTTGCAACAAGGTTGCAGTAGTCCATGCACATTGTGACAAATAGGTGGCTGCTTCTCTACCACGACAATGCACCTGCCCACATCATTCTAAGTTGTCCTGACCAGCGGGACAAGTAAAACGTGGGCACGAGGAGGACTACCTGCTGCTGGTGAAAAGAGAGAGAGAGACCAAGAGAGAGAAAGAGACAGGAGACACGCAGAATGGAGGCAAGACAGTGTTCTGATCAAGCCTCCGTAAAATTCACTTTTTACCCCACATTTTAATGTCTCTGAAATTGGGATTCAACTTATAACTATCTATTACAAATTCATACACTGGAATTTTAAAATTAGTAGTATATTAAAAATGGTGCATCATACAGTATGCAGCATCTTTGATTTAATGCAATCAGGTACTTTCTTCTGTTTTTAATCATTCCAATTGCATATCTTTTCAGAAACGTTTAAAGCCTAATTTCCTCAAATTATAAAATAACTAATACTGATACATTTTCATCTTTTGTCCCCCTTTCCTGTGGTAAATGTGATTGAATGCCAGAACAGTCTCTTAAGGGATGCAACTAGGGTATAAAGGAGTATAGAAAAGTTTAGTCAGAGG
>NW_007166366.1:0-1047 GCF_000164805.1 Carlito syrichta
ACAATTAAAACTTTCATATTTGTTTAAATGTTTGCTTAATCTTTGCTACAAAAGAGCTAAGCTTCATGAAGGCATGAATGTCAACTTGAACTCTAATACATATAAAAATACTAAAATGCACTTATTGAATGGCTAATATAATAAATTATTTTCAAAATATATTATCCTTACAAATAACCTTCTAAAAAACAAGCTTTATCTAGAAAGAAGACACAGTTTCTCTGCAAAAGAGCAAGTAGATCATATGTAATTATCTGTGTCATTTCTAAAACATCACTAAAATGAATGAAAAGGAATTTCTAAAGAGGAACAAACCAAGTCAAAGAGAATTAAAGAGTAAACTGCAGCAAGAAAACATTTTAAGTGAAAGCATAAAGATAAACGATGACTAACAACAAACCTAATCCAAAAGTAAACAAAATCCAAAAAGGAATGATTTATACTTCAGAATCCCAGAGATTCTTAAAAAATGGGAAAACTAAGTACTACCTATAAAAGTCCATAATTGACATACAAAAAGATAAATCAGCTTCTTAGTACCCACTCTAAAATACAAATAGATCACTAATTCATGAAGACGTGCACCTCCATGTTCAATGCAGCAATATTCACAATAGTCAAGATACTGAAACAGTCTAAGTGTCCATCAATGGATTAACAGATGAAAAAATTGTGAATATATGTGTGTGTGTGTGTATGCACAGTCAAGATTCATTGCTTTAGGTCAAGATTCATTGCTTTAGGTTGGGTCTCTTTTGCTCCTCTAATATAGAACAGCCTCTCATTTTTTGTTTGTTTTATATGTCATTGAATTTTTTTTTTTTTTGAGAATACAGGGCAGTTGTTTTATAGAATGGCCCACAACCTTTATTTGTCTGATGACTTTTTCATGCATAAAAGACTTAGATTCAGGTTATATATTTTTGGTAAGCATATCACATAGGTGATATGATGGTGTATCTTTTACTGCACTACATCAAGGGGCTCATAGTGCCAGATTTTTTTCCCCATTGGTGAAGCCAAGGGCTATAGTTTGTATGTTTGTTC
>NW_007166367.1:0-797 GCF_000164805.1 Carlito syrichta
CCCACCATGAACATGAGTTCCATCTCTCCAGCCCTCACCAATGCTTATTGTATCTGGTTTTTTCCTAATAGCAGCTATCCTGACAGTGTGAAGTGGTATCTCACTGCGGCCATGACTTGTGCTTCCCTGATGATGACTGGCCCAATGGGACCAGGGTCTACATAACACTGGGATCTCTGAGAGAAGAGAAGGTCATTAACCGAGACTGTCTTCTGATGTTCATGGTGAGAAAAGAATTTAGTAAAGGGTAATGAGGGCAATGGAGTCAGAAATGCCTTGCAAAAGGAATTTAAAAGTCAGGATTTCAAAATGTCCTGTGCATTCCTTTCTGACAAGAACTGACAACAGTAAGCAAAAAAGTACTTAAGCACGAAAGATTTGCTTTTCTCTGAACTTTTCTTACAAAGAAGAGGTAATTTTTACCATTATCAAGAATACTTGATTCAGTACAACTCCCTAGAATATACAGAGTCCACCGACTAAAGCCACATAACACTAACATGAAGACTGTTTGTGATGTGTCTGTGTGGCAACAGAACACTGGACAAATCTGAGCTCTAGGCTGTGTCAGAAGCTCAAATGCAGAGCAGTCTGGAAAGGAAAGCATGTTGGTGCACAACCCATTCGATAGTGGTTATACATTAAGAACAAAAATCCACACAGCAGCAATCAGAAGTATGAATGGAAACCACATGAAGTCTGGAGTGCCGACTTCCACCCTGGCATCCTAGACCCGATCCCAGCTCCACATGGATATGGCCGGTGGTGCTCACCACCACTTGAGCAAGCATGGCTTT
>NW_007166368.1:0-1259 GCF_000164805.1 Carlito syrichta
CTTAGTCCTAGCTACTGAAGTTAACTTGCAGCAGAGTCTTAGTCACGGGATAAAAAGAAAACTCCACTGTACAGAGAGAATCAGTTAACTATTCTGGTTAATGTGAAGTATAGTTTACTTCTTTCTCCATATTTAATTCTTCCCCTGCATATCTATCTACAGAACCTAAGAAATAACACAAAACCTCATGAGTTTTTCCATAAGTGATCAGAAATATGGTGGTGGTTCAGTTAATCAACTTTTTAAAAAATAGATAATGCCAATCAATACCCTAAGTAAGACAAAAGATAAATTTTTGAATAAGAAAAAGGTACTTTAAGCATTTCAGCATTTATTTTAAAAGGGCTGATTGTAATTTACTTACTGAAAAGAAGCCTCTAGAAAACCTCCAGATAATGATATTTTATAAGTTCAGTAATGGAAGAAAATGTTATTCCTTTAAGGTTTTCCCTTTCACTTACGCTCCATAAGGTTCACTGCAGATGTAGTGAATGAATAACAGAACGACAGGCTGCAGGACACTCACTGAGACAGCGATGACAGGGAAGAGCCTCGTCCAAGAGTGAGGGGGCATGTTGGAGCAACACTGACTGATGCTTATTAGTATGTGGAATTTTTTTTTTTTTTGAGTTGGAGTCGCCCAGGCTGAAGTGCAGGGGCATGCTCATGGCTATCGCAGCCTCCACCTGCTGGGCTCAGAGGATCCTTGCACCTCAGCCTTCTAAGTAGCTGGAACTACAGATGTGTGCCACCACACCCAGCTAATTTTTTGATTTTCTGCAGAGACAAGGTCTTGCCAAGTTGCCCAGGCTGGTCTCGCACCCCTGGGCTCAGGCAATCCTCTCGCCTCTGCCTCCAAAAGTGCTGGGATGACAGGCATGAGCCACTGTACCTGGCTCGTGCACTACTCTTAAAATCAAGTGGCATAGCAAGCTGAGGGCCAGGACCATCTAAGTTTACTGATTACTGAGTGAGAACAAGACTGACACTCTGGTGGAGCAAAATATACATAAGAAGTGGGCACAGAAAACCAAGCAAGAATATCTGGCCAAGCAGAAGCTGTGGAAAAAGACTAACACAGCTAAGAAGAAGGCAGGTGCTTACTTGTTTGCCACGTGCTAGAAAGTCTTATTTCTGTGGACTGTTCATTTTTCTTTCTATGTCCAAAAGTGCAGTTAAGATTATTATTAAGCTAACTTTTTTTTCTTTCTCTAAAAGTGTTTAATTATCTGCTTACAAACAGCTAATTCAAAATCACA
>NW_007166369.1:0-615 GCF_000164805.1 Carlito syrichta
TGGCAGTCATTTCAGAACTGTCATGAGGAATGAATGAATTCTGTGTCTTCCCCTTAGAATAGTGGCTGGCAGCCAGTAGCTGCCATATAACTGTTAAAGGCATCATTATGGTGGTTACTGGTGTCCTGGTGTGTTCCTTCAGGTGATTGATTTTTAAAACAAACAAAAAACTACACTCAACAAAGATCAAGTTTGACTACGGGGGTGCCCCCTGGTAAGGGTTGGAAACTCACGCTGAGGTTCAGCCTGTGGCTGGCAGCATTTGGGGTAAACAGACGAATTCAGGACCAGAGGCTAGGCCCCTGACAAGTGACTCCTGAGACTCCTCAGAGCCAGACTCTGCCCTCAGCCCGGGTCCCTAGCAAGAGCCTCCTCACAGAGCTGCTTCTAAAGCTGGCCCATGAACGTCCTGCCAAGGTGCCAACCACAACCACCTCACCCACCCTGTCCTGAGGACAGGAGATGCTCCAGACAAGACATGGCATCTGCAACAGCAGGTTCCAACCCACCAAGAGTGCTGGACAACAGCACCTGCTTTTGCTGATAGGACACAAAACGCAAGCACTGCAACACACCTTGCACTCCTCTCCACCTCAGTGTAGATGATAAATTATA
>NW_007166370.1:0-468 GCF_000164805.1 Carlito syrichta
GAAGTTGGAATGCCCTTCCTAGGAAAAATTTATGATTAGTAACATGTTTGACTTGAGCATGAAATAAAGCAGGCCCCCCTTTCCCTGTAAAAAAAGCCTTCCATTTTATAAGAAGTTTTATACTTCCTACTGAATTTCAATGTCTAGCCATAGCTGAATAGCCTGAAGAGTCCAAATTTAAATGATTAATAACAAATAAAGTGTGATTCAGGATGTGGTGAGGAGAGCTATACTTGAACTCATCCTCTTGTAACTTAATTGATTTTTTTTTCATTAATCAGTAGTTTTTATTAAGGTTTTGTGGGGTACAGTTAAGGGTAGGTGTGCAATGACGTTTCATTCAGGCACCCTGTAGATAAGAAGTGTTTTCCCATCCCCCGACAGATATTTGCTACTGTTAATCCCATCCCCCTCCCCCCCATAGATTCCCAGTACCATCCGTCATTTTCTCATAGTATTGCATTTGGA
>NW_007166371.1:0-837 GCF_000164805.1 Carlito syrichta
GGGGTACAGTTAAGGGTAGGTGTGCAATGATGTTTCATTCAGGCACCCTGTAGATAAGAAGTGTTTTACCATCCCCCGACAGATATTTGCTACTGTTAATCCCATCCCCCTCCCCCCCGTAGTTTCCCAGTACCATCCGTCATTTTCTCATAGTATTGCATTGGATGTTCAAGGACCATTATATGAGTGAGAACCACATGGTTATTTTTTTTATCCCATTATCATATATGAGTAAACCAAGACACAGAGGCCATATTATTTAAAGCAATCCTTTAGCCTGAAATGTTTCCCCTATTCTCATGTAAGCATTTTAGTTAAAAACAGACCTCTGTACCTTTATGTGTTTTAGGTTTTGTTTTTGGTTTTTCAGAATTCAGATAGCGAATATTTCTGAACAACTGATTACATTGACCTATAGGCTAGATCCCTAAAGAAATCCTCAGAGTTGAAGTTTTTCTCATAAAGTAGTTTGAGCAAATGCAGGACAGAAATGAGAAACAGCAGGAAGGATGGGAAGACCAGAAGAGATTTCAGGAAATGATAAATATAAAAAGTTATTTGCAGAAGATAAAATGAAGGAAGAAAGTATGCACACACATATTTATAATTGTAATAGTTGATTATTCCTGTGTCTAATATTAAGCTGACCGATTTGATTTATTTATTCATTCCATAGGCATTTACAGCACTGCCAGCCATGTGAGAGACAATGTTGTGTTTTCCTTTTTAATTCTTTGTACGCTAGGATTTACCTTTGATCAAGAAGATGTCTAACACAAAGATAATCTCATTCCCAAAAGCATTTTCCAAGAACAATAGATAATTTGCTGGTACTTG
>NW_007166372.1:0-835 GCF_000164805.1 Carlito syrichta
ACTTTTGTGGTTCCATATGATCTTAGCTTTTTAAAAATTTACTAACTCTGTGAAGAATGTCATTCGCATTTTGATGCAAATTATGTTAAATCTATAGATCACTGCTTAGTATGGCAATTTGGCAAGATTGAGTTTTTCATTCCATGAACATGGAATATCTTTCCATTTATGCTTTCTTCAATACTTTCCATTAATATTTTCAGTTTTCAAGGTAGAGATTACTCACTACATTGGTTAAGTTTATTCCAAGGTATCTTTTTTAAGCTATTGCCATTTTTTATACCTTTCACAGTGTTTGTTTTGGCCTTTTATTGTCTACATATTTGTCCCAGGAAATGGAGATAACTTTTATTTTTAAGGGAAATAATGTCTTGGTTATGACACCTTTGATAGTATATTGATATAAGAAGAAAATAAAAGTTATTAGTTGTTATTTCATGAAAATAAATTTGATTCCTATATTTGATCAATAAATACATAGAAAAATATAATTTTTTATAGACTTCACTTAAATGATGCAAAAATATTTCCGAATTATGTGTATTTAGTTATGTATTGAGATAATTAAATGAAAACATTATTTGAATCAACAGAAGAACATGATCCCACAATGTTAAGGAAATAAATAATTTTCCATAGTTATTGTAATCATATCCTTAAGCAGAAACAGAAAAACAAATAAATTATTTTTAGTAAGGAATTTGTAAAATATATAAAGAATTGCAAGTCTTCAGAGTATACTTCTTCACATATTCACAAATGGGAACATAATACATCCAAAATGCTATTGATTTCGCCTCACAAACACCAACTGGAAAATGAAGATGCTGCTTGG
>NW_007166373.1:0-633 GCF_000164805.1 Carlito syrichta
CTCACTACCACCCTAGCATTGACCAGCTGGGTTCCTGTGATCCTTCCAACTCAGCCTTCCCAATAGCCAGAACTACAGTAATGCACTACCACCCCTGGATAATTTTTGATTTATGGTGATGAGGTCTCACCAAGTTGCCCAGGCTGGTCTGAACCCATGGGCTCAGGCAATCCACTCTCCTTGGCCTCCCAAAGTCCTGGGATTACAGGCTGAGTTGATGAGCCTGGGCAATTTAAAAAGTTTTTCTACATTTGCCATTTTCACTGAAGTTGTTAATTCTATAAAAACGTTTAATCAAAACTGGGCTCAGTGGCTCAGGCTGTAATCTCATGTTTTGGGAGGCTGAGGTGAGTGGATTGCCTGAGCACGCAGGTTTGAGACCCGCCTGAGCAACTTGGCGAGACCTCATCTCTACAGTAAAAATAAAGAGTTAGCCAGGTGTGGTAGTGCATTCCTGTAGTTCCTGCTACTTGGAAGGCTGAGCCGAAGGATTGCCAGAGCCCAGCAGGTTGAGGCTGCGGTGGCCGGGAGCGGCCACTGCTCTCCAGTCTGGGCAACAGAATAAGACTCCAACTTAAAAAACAAAAACAAAAACAAAAATGTTTAATCAGCACATACCTCACTGTTTCTCTA